>NW_024340849.1:36780510-36830297 GCF_902729225.1 Pteropus medius | reverse complement strand
GCAATTGTGTGTTTAGCCCTGTCCTCTATATTTCTATTTTAAAAACAATATTTTCCCTTTTTCTAGCAGGGCCTACTTACTGCCTGCTTGTGTTCCGGTCGACTTCATTTTCTCTTGACAAGCAGAAAAACAATGCCCAGGCCCTACCCCGTACCTTCTACATTTAGCTGCTACCATTTTCTAGGTATACGCCTCTACTGAGTCCTCCCTGCACATTTTTCTTTATTTTACGTTTTTAAGTCTCAAGTAGAAAGAATGGGATACAAAGAATTGTCTTAAGAAGTCCTTTCAATGCTGCACCCCACTTGTGCCACACTGTCCCTACGGGCCTACGGGCAGTCACAAGTTTCTTTCTTTAGCATGCCACCTCACTGTAACCTCTAGAAATCAGAAAATATCGGAAGTTGCCGAGTTTGAGGACTAGTCTGATTTTTAAAACCCAATTAACTTATAACAGTTGCTAGAGATATAAATACATCTCAAAACTCTAGTATGAAATATCTGCACTGGGTATTTGCATTGTACTAGTCTCTCAAGACCTTTACTCTCTTAACTGACTGCTCTGCTGACCAGCTGTTTTCAGTACAAGGGACACCCCTGGTCAGGTGGCGAACAATGAGCGGATAAGAAGGAGGCACACGCACAGCACCCTATGGGCCAAGGTGACATTCTTTCCCATTTTAAGGGGCCAAAGTGCCCACTCATTAGCTTCTGCCACTCTCACTATCTGAGGCCCAGACTTGGGTCTTCTCATCAGCGCTGAATTCCCTGCCTCTAAGAAGGGCACAGATGTCAGGCGAGCCTTACTCAATATCTGGCTGATCAGATGCTGTTTACTTTCCTAAGCCCCAGGTTTTAGGGCATCTTGAGCCAAGGCTGTGGGATTCCTCTGCGGCCCTTCTCATTGGGGGAAGTAATGGAATGCACAACAGGCCTGCAAATGGTCACAGCCCACAGCCACACATCTGTGTTAGGCGAGGGCTGCTGTTTTCTACAGGAAGCTTCCCTGAAGGACAAAGGGTCCAGGCTGCTTCTCTGCAAACAAAATCTGCAGGAGGCTCTGGTACCCTGAAACCACCAGGCATGCCTTGGCACATCCAGCCCAGGGCAAATGGCCCCGCTCTCTTGTCCTCTTCGGAAAACGTTCTTTGTATGGAAATAAATAAATAAATAAATAAATAAATAAATAAATAAATAAGCGCATGCATACGTATATGCATACATACATACAAATATGAAATGAATCTCTTTGATAATCTGGAGACATCATCTCAGCTCATGGATGAGGCAGTCGTTAGGGGCCCGTGACAAAGGGCCCGTTGGGTTTTCTCCTTACCTTTGATCTGCATTATGAAATGTTAATGTCTACCCCATCGTGCCCCTTCCAGAAACACACCCTTTCTGGGACGGCTTACTCTTGCCCACTGCAACTTCCACTCAGATTTCCCACGTATATTCAAGTGCTGACTTTGAGCTCATGCCCGGAAGCACTGACAGTTTTAAACAGGGCTACCTAAACTGCTAAATAAAATGTATTGACGATAAAGAGCACAGCTGAGATTCAATTGTGGCAATTTAATAATAAACACACTCCTACCCCACGCACCTTGACATCATGCTTCTACTTAATGTATGAAACTTAAGTCCAAGTGTTTTGTCTACAGTAGGTAATGCAGGGCAGGGGGAGTGTCCATAGAATCTATAATTTTGTGTTGATTAGGTAGGAAACAACCACAAGCACATATTTGATATCTCTATTAACAGCCTGTTCATGTCTAACTGCAAAACTTGGTTGCACTTCTTTCACCATCTTTGCCCAAGACAGACCAGTAAACACAATTCCTCTCTCTATAATTAGCCTTTTCTCTGAGGGCCCTGAAGTAAGTCTGCATGCCGTAGATTTAATATCCAGTGCTATATCCATATGTGCTGCCCTTGCCTGGTCCCAGAGCATATAAACTCCCCTATTAGCAGCCTTGACTGCTTAATTATGCAGATTTTTTTTGTACCCGCCTGCCTGTAAAATTACTGTGTCTAACCTTTTTTTTTTTCCTCTTTGCACCATGCTGGCCATTCTAATGAAATCGGCATAGGGGAAAGGGCCTGATTTGCAGTTATGGAGGCTGGATCATACTGGCAATCTGTCCTTAGTGGGAGTTACAAAAGAAGTCAAATGCCTTCATCTGGTTCTACCCTATCATCCCCAAGGTGATTGAGTTCACTTCCCGATGCTTCCCAAGTTTTCCTCAGGCTGTCCAATCAGCACGTCCACCAGGGAGCCCAGCCTAGCTTGCAACAGTCTCTGTATCTAGTTACAGCCCCACCAGGGACAGTCAACCATCCACCCCCAAGCCTTCAGATGAAAACCTTTTCTAACAAGGCCGCCCAGCGCCAATGAAATAACACACATCTGCATATCCACTGGGTCCCATGTTTCTT
Organism: Pteropus medius; assembly: GCF_902729225.1. Lineage (NCBI taxonomy): Eukaryota > Metazoa > Chordata > Mammalia > Chiroptera > Pteropodidae > Pteropus > Pteropus medius. The sequence goes on along the minus strand of NW_024340849.1, from coordinate 36,827,858 downwards.
GTGCTCATGGATTATGTATCTTGCAGCCTCTAATAAAGAAATGCAGTTCTTTGTTTAATGTTTATCTTGTGCTTGTTAAGCAAATGCTAATGTTGTATCAGAATGCTTTAGTGCTATTTGGGTTTTTGGTGATTTACTACAAGACAATCTGCTGTGAAGTAAATTTAGAGAAAGAGAGAAAAGGGGAAAAAATCATTTTGGTTGAAAGGGAGAAAAAGAAAAAGGTTTGACAGAAAAATCAAGGAAAAGGGAATGAGATAGTGTGGGGGGAATGAAGAAGTGTGAGTGCCCTCGAGAGACAGAGCAAAGCCTGAGACAGAGAGAGAGACAGCGGAATGGAGAGACCCACACGTACACACACACAGACACGGGGGTCGGGGAGGTGGGGGGAGAGAGCAGGGCCTTATAACAGTGCCCTCGCCCCAGGCTGACATAATCCACTTTACCACTGGACAGTATGAGACTGGAAGCCAGAGAATAAACCCAGTACAATTTCCAAAAAGGATGCGATGATAACTTACCTTTAGTGATAAGGTAAACAGTGTCCTGAAGGGTAAACAGAAAACAAAAAAGTCTTTTTTGTTGTTGTTGTCTGCCTTTGTGCCCTGATGGTTAGCACTGTGCACTGTTATTCACAGACCACAGGGAAGCCCTAAATTTAATTGTTCATGCCAGCTCTGCTAGAAATAGGCAAAAATAATCAGAACCTCCTCCTCCCAATTTCAGGGAGAGGTGGGGGTTGGTGGAACAGAAAGGGGGGTGGCAGCTTGAAAGCTGATGAATGAATGCCCTTTATTTATCCTTTGGCAAGATGGGATATGGATATCCACAGTGCAAACCTTTCCTGCCTGCTTTCCAATACCCGCAATCCTGTTAGGAAAGAGGATGTCATTTTTATACCAACAGATCACACATTTCCACCCTATTCACATTTTTGACAGGAGGGGCCAAAATAAAATTGTCCAAAAGTAAAACTGAGAGATCTATATGTTTTATAATTACAATTATAATTTGATGACAAATTGTGAAATTAATGAGGTCTTAGATATTGTGTTTTATATTATACAAAGGCTAATTGATAAATAACGATCTTGCAATATATACAGATATCGAATCATTATGTTGTACATCTGAAACTAATATAATGTTATATGTCAATTACATCTCAGAAGAAGAGAAACAATAGAGAGAATAGAATGGTAAGTAGAATAAATAAGTATTTTGCTCAGGAAGTATACTTGTCACAAATCACAGTCTTTTCCTTTCTCTTTTGTCTGCATTTCACAAACTAAATCAATAAATTTCCAAAAGGATAAAAAAACTCTAAGTGGATAAATGAAAAGCAAACACCTACCATACGAATACACACTGTCAAGTGAAAATTACATCTGCACAGAAGAATGCCATGTTAGCTTTCTTCTTGGGTAAACATCTCTATCCTTAACACACTATAGAGGCTGAGGATAAATTTAGTTTTCATGATTAATACAATTAATTATAAGTGCTCTTTTTAAAAAAATACTTCAGGGATGTCACAGGTTTCCATTAAAAGTGTTAGCTACTTCTTCAGAAAATATATATCTAATATACTTAACTTTTCTTTGCTGAAAACATTTTTTAAAATGTTAATTTTATTTTTCCTCTGAACATTATTTTCCTTAATTTATTGCTTTCTCATGGTGCCCTATTAATACAAAAAGGCTGAACTCAAAGCCCTTTATGGGTCAATGGAAGAGATTAGAACGGACACGGAAGATATCCATTTGCTCTGTGAATAACTGGAAATTTAAAGTCTGAAATCCTCCAAAGTACTGCCTCTAAAGTCACCTATGGCTCTCTGCAGAGAATGAAGCTTAATTACAACCAGTGGGCATGACTTGGGGATGTGACACTTGTTCTTCGGGGTCTGACTGGAAGGAATCAACTTCCTTCCATGATTTTATTTCACTAAATAACATGCATGACAGACTTCATTTAGACTCAAAGCAAATCTTACTGCTGAATGGTCACTCTTCCCATTGTTTTATCTACTTGGTCCCCATTGGGGGCTATTATTAGAATTGGAATTTAATGTATCTCTTTTCCCCTTTAAATTTAACATAGGGTCAAAAAGACAGGAAAAAGGAAATCAATGGCACATTTCATTAGTTGGCTTTTATATCTATGGCAGGCCATGAATCTTGGGGCTTTGCTGTTCATAAAGTATCACATAAGCTCTCCAAATAATAAATAAAAACAAAATATGCATGTTTAAATCTGTCTTCTCAGTGAATTATAGGACATTCCATTTTCTTATCACTAATTCACATTACATTCTTGGAAGTAGCTGTGTTCTGTGTATTATACTCTTCATTACATACCTAAGAAAACGGAAGTACAAAAATACTGAAAAATTTCCCTCAAAGATGAATATTTAATTCCAGATCTCCTGACTTCCCTAGAGAAGTGGACTTTGGGGGAGTTCAGTCTGCCTTAGAAACTGGTGCCTGTGCAGCCACAGCTTGCTTGGAGGGGAGTCTGATTCCAGTAGGTTTTCAGAGAGCTTCACCTTACTTTTTTTGTCAAAGTAACCTCAGTGATGCTCTACCCATCCTGGCCTAAAAGCTCCATCAATGTGGTATATTTTCAGAGATATGCATTTAGGATTTAGATGGTAAAAAAAGACCCAAAACTTGAATACAACCATATTTTCCTTCTTGTACTTTCAGTGACCAGAATGACCCAGGGCAATGGGTGACTGTGGAGATGTAACACTGTGGTCTTCTCCAGAGACACCAGAGCACTGTAGAGTCAGCTGCTAAAACTTTATGGTGCTCCATGGAGAAGAGAATGCTGTAGCAATGACATCGCCCAGAAGCGATGCTAAATGATCCTGGAACCCTCTGAACTACTGTTGGAACAGAATCCAGGGTGAGAATAAGATAGTGGGTTGCTTGGGGGAAGAAAGGGCTAGAATGAGAAAATGGGTTTCTTGGAGGGTGGCAGTTAGAATTAGAAAATGGGTTGCATGGAGTTTAAAAGAGATTTCAGTTGAGGAAACTTCTGGTAACTGTTTTATTAAAAAATAACAAAAGGCAATCCTTGAAGCTCAATTTAGAACGCTATTTAAAGTACATTAATACCTACATTCTCAAGAACCACCCTACATACAAATTTTCTAAAAATTGTGGGATGGAAATTCCATTTTGGATTGGCATAATAAGCTCCTACTAGATCAAAGTTCCTGCAGATACCAACTGTAAATTCTGGATAAACACAAACAAGCAAGGAAACAAAACAATTAACCTGAAGGTATTAGCATGTAAATAAAAGCAGGCAGTCTGGAGAGAGTCAACACTTTAGAAGAAGGGAATAACACAAGATGAATTTCCTGTCTTTCATAGATTTTAGCTTCACATGGATGCAAATAGTCTAATAGAAAAACAGTATTTCTGGAAAATTTTGAGTAAGTATAGTCACTAGAAAGTAAAGGGAAAATATTGGAAAGGAAAGAGCCTGAAAGGGGTGGAGAAAGCACAATCCTGTGCAAAACTCTGCCCAAATCTCTGGATGACTTCTAACCATACAAGTGCTAACTGCAAGCAGCCAAATTAAATATTAAAAACAAACAAACAAACAAAAAAACAAACAAAAACGAACTGACACTTGAGCTGCAGTCCAAGAGGCAAAGTTTGCAGTTTGAATACAGTCAAGTTATTTGCCTCTTAAAACAAAAATGTCAGCCTTCTTTGAAGGAATATAACAGAATCCAAACTATCTAAAACATAATATTCACTATATCCAAGATACAAATCAAAATTACTAGGCATACAAAGAAAATGAAAAATGTGATCCATTTTCAAGAGAAAAGACAAACAATTCAGATGTTAGAATTAGCAACCAAGGATTTTAAAGCAGCCATTGCAACTATGCTCAATGGTATAAAGGAAAATATGAATAAAAACCCAGGAAAACATGGCAGAAGAAAAGAATCTATTAAAATGGAAATTCAAAAACTGAAAATCATAATTTATTAAATAAAACAATAACTGTATGGGCTTAAAACAATAATGGAAAAAGTCAATGAATGTGAAAGAGAACAATGGAAATAATTCATTCTGAAGAATAAAGAATAAAATATTGAAAGAAATGAACACAGCCTCAAGAACTTATAGGACAATATCAACACATGGGGTAATTGTGGTACCAAGGAAAGAATCAAGAGAATGATAAGAAATAACAGTTTAAGAAATAATGGGTTAATATTTCCCAAATGAAGTAAAAGACACAACTCTACAGATTCAAGAAGCTTAGCAAACTCCAAGCAGAAGTATAAGAAAACCCCATAAGTATATCCTTGAAAGTCAAGATAAAGGAAAATCCCAAAAGCACCAACAAAACAACAAAACTCCACAAAAACACACTATATAGGGGAAAACAATGACATGAATGCCCTCTGACCTCTCACTAGAAACAATGGAGCCCAGAAGAGAGTGGGCGAACAACTTTCAGGGGCCGAAGGAAAAATAAACAGTCAACCTATGATTATATATCTAAAAAATATGTCCTTCAAGAAGGAAGGTGAAATAAAAATAACTCTACGTAAAGAACACAGAGAGAATTTGCTGATAGCTAAACTGAACTACAAGAAGCGCATCTTCAGGCTGAAGGGAAATTATACCAGATAAAAATTAAATCTTCAGAAAGAATGAAGAGCCATAGAAATGGTAAATATCTGGTAAACATGCACACATGAAATTTTCCTTTTAATTTCTTTAACATACATATGATTATTTAAAGAAAAATTATAACACTGTCTTGTAGGGTTTATTATATATATAGATATAATACATATGAAATCTATATCATAGATGGATTTACACAATTACAAAGTTTCTACATTTTATATGAAGTGATAAGATATTAACTCTAGGTAAACTGAAAAGTTAAGGGCGCATAGCGTAACCCCTAGAACAATCACTAAAATAATAAAGCGAAGAGGCATAACTAAAAAGCCTATAGATAAATTATGGTGGAATTCTAAACTATACTTAAATAATCCACAAGAAAGTAGGAATGGAAGAAAAGAAAATTAAAGGAAAAAAAAAAAAGAGAGAGCAAACAGCAAACAATAAATGGTAGGCCTGAACCCAACCATATTTATAATTACATTAAATTATAATGGACTAAACACTAAAGGCAGAGATTGTCAGAATTAATAAAAGGTAAGCTCCAACTAGATGCTGTCTACAAGAAATGCACTTTAAATATGAAGACTGAGAGGTTGAAAGTAAAAGGGTGGAAAGAATACATAATATCTATTGAACAAGCACAAGAATGTTATAGAGGCTATGTTGATACAGTTTTTAAGACAGTATTGCCAGAGATAAAAACAAAAAAGTATATTTCATAATAAAAAATGGGTAATTGATCAGGAGGCTATAATAGCCATAAATGTCCATGCACTTAAAAAGAGCTTTAGAATACATAAAGCAAAAACTGATAGCATTTAAGAAAAAAACAGGCAATATTACAATCATAGATGGATATTTGAACACCTCTCTTAGCAACTGATAGAATGAGTAAATTTCCCATCACTCAGAAACATAAACCATCTGAACAACACTATCTACCACCTTGACCTAATTAATAGCTATAGAACGTTATACTCAACATCTGCAGCACACACATTGTTTTCAAGTGCACATGATACATTCACAAGATTGACCATATGTTCATCTATAGAACAAGTGTCAATAAACTTAATAGAATTGAAATGATACAGAGCACGCTACCTAATCACAATGGAATTAAATTAGAAATGAATAACAATTGATAGGAAGACCTCAAATATTTGGAAATTAAAAGCAAATTTCTAAATAATCCATGGGTCAAAGAAATCACAAGGGAAATCAGAATATATTTTGAAGTAGAGGTTACTGAAAAAACAATATTTCAAAGCTGTGAAATGTACCTATAGAATTCTTAGAAGGAAATTTATAGATAATGCTTACGTTAGAAAGGAAAAAAGTCTAAAACTAATGACTTAAGTTTTATCTTAACAAATTAGAAAAAGGAGATCAAATTAAACCTAAGTCAGTATTAGGAAGGAAAAAATAAAGACTAGAAATCAATTAAATAGAAAACAAATCATAGGTCAAAGGAATAAAATTATAAGTCAACTCTTTGAGAAGATCAGCAGAATTGATAAACTTATGTAGACTGATAAAGAAGAAAAGAGACTATAAGTGACCGATATAAGGAATCAGAGATTATCACTTTGATCATATAGATATTTAAAAGACAATAAGGTTAGTTTGTTCTAAGTGGAGGGCCAGGGGAAGGAGGGAACAATTGAGGAGATCGTTTTATGAACATTATAGATGTCTAACCAATGTACTGTATACTTGAAACTAATTTAAATAAATAAATTCATTAAGAAAAGACAATCAAGGAATATTATAAACCTTATGCCAACAAATTTGACACAATGTTTAACAGAAAATTTGAACAACCTTTTATCTGTTAAAGAAATTTAATTTATTATGAAAGGAAGGAAGGAGGAAGGAAGGGAAGAAAGGAAGAAAAACAACTAACTCTAGGCTCACGTGGTTCACTGGTGAATTCTAACAAGCATTTATGGGGAAAAAAATTCTCAAACTCTTTCAGAAAATCTTTTATAAGGTCAGTATAACTCTAATATCATAACCCAAAAAAGATCTTATAAAATTTGTAGGGTTGGCCGACATCCAGAACAGATTCATTCAACCATGTTAATGTACTAAAAGTGACAATGATGGGTAAAAAAATAATAAAACTAACTATACTATTTTCCCTTTTTTATTCTTGCCTCTATATCTCTTTAATAATAAATAGATTGACCTTTTTAGAATTGAAAACTGATCTGTGTACAAACACCTTGAACTCTCTTCTCACTTTTGGAGCAGTTTCTCCTCATTAAGCGGGTTGTTTTCCCTCCTGCCTGCAGTGAGATGCTGGGAGTGCAGGTGGGGCATGATATAGCACAGACCCGTTGTTGTTCAAGGAGGTGGTAAGAAACCTGATTCTGGTCGCAGGTCACCTATGCACTCAAGTCTGCCTTCATTAGTAATAAAATTTAATTCATATTTTGATCAAAAACTATTTGGAGAAAAATCTAGAGGAAAAAACATTTATATACACATATATGTCATTTTACTAAATTTGTTCTTGCTTACCCCCCAAAAAAGAGAATATGGTGAAAGGGAAGAAGGAAAGTTTTAAACATTTTTAGAAAGGTGAAATATGATCTTGTGGAAGATGTGAAAGTAGAAAGCAGAGTATAGTGACCACTCCCTTTTCCATTGTGGGAGGGGCAGTGAGGGAATAGGGGTGGTACTGAAAGTTTTAGAGGACACTAATATTTCAAGAAGCTCTACCAAGAAAGCAGAAGAAGTGTTCATGCAAAGTTCAGAATATAGATGCTGCAAAGAATGGAAGAGCTTTATAACTGAAATGTCAGTATGACAGAAATTCCTGAGTTCTTCCCCTGGCCATCCCAAGACCTGGCTTGGGCTGATGCTACAGAAATATCTTCTGGTGAAGACCAATGGAACTGAGATCTTGCTTTGCGACATTTCTCCCCCAGTTACGGAACTTTATCTTCCTGTTATAACTCTCAAAGTGGCAGTCAATGAGCATTTAATTAGCAATTGTTCTGGTCACGGTAGAATAAAAGAACCAGATTTATTCTCCCATCTGAAACAACTAAGAAAAAATGGACAAAATATATGAAATACCATTTTTGAGACAGTGGACATGAGACAGTACAGAACAGTGATCTCTGAGGGAGGGAAAACACATGATGGAAGCCACGAATTGCCCAGCTTACTGTCTCGAGAGTTTCCAACTACAGTGTAGGGAGGAAAAACCCAGGGTGAACATGGAAAATCTTTCTGAGCTAGCAGCCCAAGGAGGATAAGCTGTAGTTCCTAAAGCAGAGTTCCAGAGAGGAGAGAACTATTTAGAGGGAGGACTGAGGATCTGCAGAGGGTCCTTAAGCTAAGTCTTAAGCTGAGTTTGATCAGCGTATGCATGTGAAGAAGCTACCTGAGACCAGGGAAAACCTCTCCTGAGAGGAAGAGAGATAAATCTCCCCACAGCTCAACCAAGGTTGCGTTCTCGCAAGTCAGAGCACAAAACCTCGACTGAGATATCGTCATTGTGTTAACTATTCAGAAATGTATTGCCTCAGTACTGAGGAAAAACAGCCCTAAATCAAAGGTTGCTCTGGTATCCTAAACACATAAAAATAATAAATAAATAAATAAAAGCAAACCTTGAAAAAATTCAAATTAGTATCAAGCAACTTTAATGTTTCCCAGAACAAAGCTCAAGAATATTTATATAAATAGAAAAAATCTAGCATCTGAACAAGGTAAAATTCACAATATATGGCATTCAATAAAAAAAATTACTAAGTATGCAGGAAAATGCAATGTATAAGGCAAAGGCAAAAGTCATTAAAGGAACAGACATAGAAATGTCACAGACAATAAAATGGCAGAGAAGGACATTTAAAAAGTTATCATAACTGTATTTATTCCATGTATTCAAGAGGTGGAAGAAATATGGAACATACTCAACAGAGACATGAAAGACATAAAAGGACTCATATTAAACTTTAAGAGATAAAAAAATAGACTGGGTGGATTTAACATAGGATTAGACATCACAGAAGAAAAGATTAGTGAATTTAAAGTCGCAGGAATAAAAGCTATCAAAAATGAAACATATAAAGAAAAAGAGCTAAAAAAAAAAAAATGACCAAATCATCAGTGAGCTGTGGCACAACTCCAAAAACTATATATGTATAATTGGAATCCCTGAAAGTGGGATACAGAAAGTATTTGAAAAATAGATCATTTCTGACTGACAGACTATCATGGCCACTCAGGTTATTCGAATGTGTTATAATTCTATATATTTTCATGGCTTTAAGTATATACCATTTTCTGAATATGGTTACTAAAAATATATTATACCTGGAAATGTCTAATATTTAAGAACAAGCCCACATTTAAAATCTGGAATCATGTATATTCTACTGAATAGATAAGTGGTTTTTAGAATATATTCAAGAGGCAAAATGAAGTTCTAATATAAATTTATCTCCTAATTTTTGTGAATTTAAATGTTGACGCATCACTGATGAAGAAGTTAAAATATTTCTCACACAAAGAAGGTTCCCTCCCTCTAACTGGAATGAAAGCAGCTTATGAAAGTGAAGAAAAGAAAGAAATTTTGGTAATAGTTTACAGAGAAAAATCAGCAAATTGTGGAATGAGTGATATTATCAGAGAGAATGAAAATTGAAAGTTTTAGATCACAGTGAAAGAAAGGAAGAAAAAAAATCAGGAAAAATATATCAAATCGTTATGTTGTACCCCAAATTATAGAATGTTATACGTCAATTACAACTCGATAGAAGTGGGAGAAAAATGAGGAACAAGCTTAGAGAATGGGAAACAGAACTTGGTCCTGTTAGGAAGGTATAATACATATACACTCAAATATTCATAGGTGTTTTGGTTTGATCAAATATAAAGCACCTCATTTAGGATGACATTCTTTCTTCTTCTTAATTGAGTTCTACTTCAAGCAGTGAACATTAGACATCACAGAAGAATTAAAGCATACTGACCACTGAAAATACTACCCAGATTTTCCTCTCTTTGGAATTAGGATGATAATTAGAGAGATGAACGATAATTATTTGCACTGTGGTCTACTTACGACAAAGAAGCAGAAGTAGTAAACACTGCTTTTTGCCTCCAAAATTTGTCTGTAGACCACATTGTTATAAAGGATACTGTATTTTTCCTCCCATACACACAATGGTATTATTGGAGGCTGAAATGTTGAGCCAAGATCATTTTGAAATCTAACACAGAAATGATGAAGAAAAAGATGTAAAGACAAAGAGAAAAGCTACAATAATAACAAAACCTCCTCGCTCAGTTTAAATACTAAGATTAATATTCAGTAAGCCAAAGAACTTTAGAGGTAAATTATGTTCATTCAATCTCCTCATTCTTGGAGGTAAAGACATTAACCTGGGTTATGCAGTGACTTAGTTTAAGGGAAGGAACTGATATTCAGATGCAAGTCTCCTGAATCACAGCCCTGAGCTCTGTCTATGGAACCCACCGAATTGCTTTAGAGTGACGGGAGCATGAACTGATTGTATACACTGATTTTACAAGGAACTACTCTATTGCATCTTAAAGTATATATTAACATTCACAAAAATACTTCTAAAATAACCTTTACCTGCCTTGACGTAATACATTTCTGTAAGAAACATTAATTCTATATTTAGTTACTAATAATTTTTGGTCCTCAGAATGTTAGAAGCACTTTTGAGGGTGCTGGTTTGGATGACACTAGCTCTCTTAAAAGATCTGACCATGAAATAAATGATCTCTCCTTTAATCTCTTGATAAATGATTCCCTTTATGGTTTTTAAGCAATTCAAATTCACTTCATTAATTGTTATTTTCATAAATTGTCATCCCAGTGTCTTTTAGAGGAATATTTGAAGGGCTGGGAGCCAAGAAATGTGTAATGTGCTTGGGGTTTGGGTAAGTCATGGAAACTTTATGGATCTCAGCTTCCTTATGAAAACAAGAGGACAGAATGATCTCTATTTCTCTAAATCTCACTTATTTTTAATTATAGGGGTTGGAGAGTAAGAATCTCTAGAGTCTTCTTTCATTTGTAACTATCATTTTTTTCTTCCTTTCCTTTTTCATTTTTATACCCATCAACAAGCAGAAGGATCTGTGGAATGACATAGGGTGGGGATGAGCTAAAGTAACTGTTATAATAATTTTTTATGTCTTATTTTTTAATATCACCTCAAGGACTGCTTCTTTTTCTTTCCTAAGCTTACTCTCCGCTTGAGCTTTCCTTCAGAAAGTAGGTAATTCTAGGTTAGTAAAAACATTTTTCATCAGACTGCTTTTGATGAGCAGCATGGTGAAATGACAAAAGATGAAGAATTGGGAATGCCTTTTTGAAATGTATGGTTTAAATATAAGCTAATTTCAGAGCAACCCTTTATTTTTTTCTTCTTTTATTGGTACTAAACTTTTACTCTTTTTCTTTTTGTTAACTCTTAGTCACATTTCCTTCCCTGCTTTTGTTGTATAGGTGATTCTTATTTGCCAAGCTACTTTGATCTTATTTTCAATTATAGAAACCAATAAATGTCTTAACTATGATGATAGTACTCTTAACTAATAAAAATTCCATCCAAGTTATACCAAATAAGCAGAAATATTTTGCTCTAAACAAATTAAATAGCCATGTCAAATATACTACTCCATAGTGTTAATACAGTTTCCAAAGCTCCTATAAATCATAAGTGTTAGAAAATATTTGAGCAAATGCTTTGAGTTATATAAATCTAAGTTATAATTCATTACAACAGGTAGGGTTACTTCAGGTAGTTGTATAATCTTATCAAATCTTCTATTCTGGCATTATGTTAAAACATTCAGCCAAAATTCCCAAATACCATTTATGAGCATTGTGTGTGTGTGTGTCTCTGTGTGTATAAATGACTTCAATTAGTTGACATTATACGCCTACCATTGATGACTCAAAGAGTATGCACACATCAGATGTTATCTGACTACGATATGAATTCAACTTCAATATTATATTTGATCTCATAAAATCAACAGTTTATACCTCAAGGGGAGGGCTGGATAGTCTGCTGTTTTTATTTACAATGAAAATTGAACCTTAACTAGCCACACGGGAATATGGTAGACAATAATCCATTGTTGAACATTAGTCTTAGTATTTATCTAATTTATTGATTGAACAAAATGAGGTCTCTGACTCAACTCAAGAGCTTGGCATTTTATACTTTTTATTTTGAAGAATCGTTTGATTGACAATAAATTTCAAAGAAGTCTATTAAAGTTGAGCAAAGCTGGTCAAATACTAAGAGATATCAAGACATACCTTCAGTTTAATTTGTGGTTCAACCTCTCTTCCTAAAATGAAACAATAACCAGTGAACTGCTTAAAATAGGCTTTGTGTGTGTGTGTGCGTGTGTGTGTGTGTGTGTGTGTGTGTGTAACAAGTTTGATAGTTTGATAACAGTTTAATAAGATTGCATCAATTAACCCTTGGGCTATGTGGCATCAAATTAAGTGCTGCTTCAAGTAATTTAGAATAAAAATGACAAAAAGTGGGTTTGGACAAAACCAATGGTGTGTGTGTGTGTGTGTGTGTGTAAAATGGTGTCATAAATTTTATCCAGTAAAATTCTACAGGATATATTTAGCTTTTAAAATTGCCTTTTTAATATTATTAGAAGAAAGGAATGAATTGGCTGTGGTTTTGCTTTAGTTTCTAAGGAAAAAACTTGCCATTATTCAGCTGTAGCTGACACGTTGAATGTCAATGTGGATGTCAGCCCATATTTTGCAAGTGTTTGACCATTACTTGAGGGCAAAATTAGAAAATGGTATATTTTATCTTATATCATTTTATTTATGGTTGTAGCAAGCTTTTGACATTAGTATAATTTTTGTGCTAATCCCCCATACCTTCAATGACCTTTACGAATGTAATTTTTGCCTCTATGTACTTTTAAAGTTAGAAGTTTAGATCCTAGGAAGAGCTTAAAGAAACAGAACAGACTTTTGTAAGACCATCTCACAGGGTTAATAACCTTGAAAACTTGAAAGCAGCAACACAAAGCACATGGTAGTACTCCAGCAATTTTGTCCAACCCCTGCACCCATTTCCAGGTCTCACAAGGAAACCTTGGTTTCTCAGTACCTTCTTCCCAATTAAATTGACCAGAAAATATCCTTTTCCTCTCCCAGCTTCTAGATTGCAAACTCATAAATGAAGTCAAGCTGTTGATATTATGCTTACATTCTCCACAGTAATGTTATAAATTTAAAAATGAAGCAATATCTACTCTGTGTTCTAGCTTCTTACATAAACAGTTCATTCCATATACATCGAGGGATTATTAATAACTATGTTTTGTTTTTCTAGTCCCTCTGTAGTTTTAACTAGTTATATAGCTATTTACTTCCTTCCTTTTACCTGTGTACTATTTTAAAGTCTTGATTCAACTGAGGAAGCAGCTCTGTTTCATGGAGTAAGTAAACTGACTCATGAATAACATTTACTTCCTGAGGACTATTAAAGGGCTAAAGAGAAGCCACATACAAACACTCTGGAAACATCTATTCAAATGGACAGAAGTTGTTTTATACTTTGAAATTTTTTACATGGGAAACAAGTACAATATGATAAATCTTGGAAATTAGGAGAATATTTTAGTTCTAACACTTACAGTGATTAGTATGTATTTGGAATATCACATGAAATTAAAAATGAAAACAAGCCAAAGGGTTAAATTATTGTAATTACTGCGCTTGTATTTTTTATGGCATTGTAGGAAAGGCTGTCACTCTGATAGCATCCAGCAGCTTAAACTTGGATAAGTCACGTCACCTCTCTAGGACTTATTTAATTCACTTAGGCCAGATGACTCATAAGGTCTGTTTCAGATCTAAGAACACTGTGGTTCTGTATTATTGGTAGGGAATACTTTCACAAAGCTCAGACTGACAAATGCTGACAAGCTATACATACTTCAAATTCAAAGACATGACATAACTTCGGTGGGAGAGGGGGCTGGGTGAGCAGTTGTAGGAGGAGAAACAAAGTAGAAGATATACTTTTGGGGAGGTGAGTAATCGGTTTGAAATGAAAGGGAGATTTTTGTGTGGGTAGTGAGAGCAACCTTACAGTAGCAATAATAGTAGGTTGTTGAAGGCCCTGAACACTAAAATAGGGAATTTAGATTTGGTCTGTATACAACAGAGATGAGATGAGGCATGGAGTAAAATAAGGAGGACTGGAGACTCTCCAATGGGGTAACAGCATCAATCATAACAATGGCTAAATTTTATTAAGCATTTACTGCATGGCAGGCCTTGTTCTATATCCTTTGCATAATTAACTCATTAAAGTAATGAAAATAATAACTTCATGAGTCAGATACTATTATTATTCCTTCTGTTAAAAAAGGAAACTAGGGAAAGTGGAAATTTAAGAAGCTTGTCTAACCACAAATACAAAACTATATTAGAAAAAAGTCCTGTTAAAGATCCAAAATAATTTAGAGAGGAGCCAACAATATGAATTTACTTTCAAAAAGTTGATTTTTGGAAAAACACTTATTGCATTAAGAAAATATGTATATAATTTAAGTGTGGCTATCATTTATTCCAATGAAACTTTTATTTTGGAAGAGGAAAATACACGTACAGTGTTATAGTCATGCTTGTTAGTTTATGAGAATGCACATATTAAAAAAATAATTTTAAACAAAATCGACCTCACCCAATCCAAATATGATCTCTAATATTAATCTATATGAAACAATGAATAGTGAATCTTCTGAACATTTAAGGAACAAATGATACTAAGTCTCTATAATCTGTTTTAAAAAACAGAAGCAGGGTGGACATTTCCTAACTTAATCTATGAAGCCAGTATTATCCAGATATCGAAACCATACAAAGTTATTACAAGAAAACGACAGACCAATATATCTCATGAGCATAGATACAAAAATCCTCAAAACTATTAGCAAATTGAATCCAACAATGTAGAAAAGAAACTATACACTATAATCAAGTAAAATTTTTTCAGGTATACAAATTAAGTACAATATTTGAAAATCAATTAATGCAATCCACATCAAAAGGCTAGAGAAGAAAAAGAATATGAGCAAATAAAAAGATAAAAAGCATTTAACAAAATCCTATACCTATATATGATAAAACTTCTCACCAAACTAGGAATAGAAGGGAATTTCTCCAATTCCATAAATAATGTCTACAAAAACTCTATGGTTAACTTCTTAGTAATCGTAAGAAACTAGAAGTATTCTCCCTAAAATCAAGAATGAGGCAAGAATGTCCCCTCTCAACACTCCTTTCAACATCATACTGAAGTCCTGATTAATACGATAAGACAAAAGAAAGAAAGAAAAGGTATACACAAAAAAAGTGTTGGTGAGGATGTGGAGAAAATAGAACCCTTGTGCACTGTTGCTGGGATTGCAATTTGGTATAGCCACTATGGAAAACAGTTCAGAGGTTCCTCAAAAAATTAAAACTAGTCTATGACCATGCTACCCTGAACAAGCCCGATCTCATTTGATCTTGGAAGCTAAGCAGGGTCGGGCCTGGTTAGTACTTGGATGGGAGACCACCTAGGAAGACCAGGTGCTGCAGGCGTAAAAAAATAAAAAAATAAGGTATTGTAAGCTGACAAGGTCCTTGTAATCTGAGAGGTCAACCAAGGGTTGCTTATATCTGCAAAAAAAAAAAAAAAAAAAAAATTAAAACTAGAACTACCTTATGACCTAGCAATTCCACTTCTGGGTATTTATCCAAAGAAAACCAAAACACTAATTCAAAAAGATATATGCAACCCTATGTTCACTGCAGTGCTATTTACAATAGCCAAAATATGGAAGCAACCTAAGTGCCCATCAATAAACAATTGGATAAAGAAGATGTGGCACATAAATACAATGGAATACTATTACTCAGCCATAAAAAAAACCCAAAAAAAACAAAAAAAACAAACAAACAAACAAAAAAAAACCTTACCATCTGCAACAACATGGATGGGCCTAGAGGGTATTAATGCGAAGTGCAATAAGTCAGGTAGAGAAAGACAAATACCATATAATTCCACTTATATATGGAATCTAAAAAACAAAATAAATGAACAAACAAAATGAAAACAGGCTTATAGATACAGAGAAGAAGCTAGTGACTGCCAGATGGGAGGAGGGTTGGGGAGCTGGGTGAAAAAGGCGAAGGGATTAAGAAGTACAAATTGGTAGTTATAAAATAGTTATGGGGATATTAAGTACAACATGGGGAAAATGAGGGAAAAAAAAGAGAAAAGAAAAAAAAAGAAAAAAGAAAAAAAAGGCCTGGGAAGGAAGAAATAAAACTGACTTTGTGTATAGATAAAATCCCCCCAAATCAATGATAACAACAACAACAAACAACAACAACGATAAAACCCTCTTGGTACTAATAAATGATTGTAGCAAGTTCACAGGCTACAAGGTTAAAATTGTAAATATAGAAATTCGATTGCTTTCCTACATGCAAGCAATGAGCAATTAGAATTTGCCAGTAAAAACACAACACTATATTAGTTTAAAAAAAAAAGAAATACTTAGATACAAATCTAACTATATATATGAGGAAAACTACAACATTCTAATAAAAGAAAACTTAAGAAGATCTAAATAAATCAAAAGGCATTCCATGTTCAGGTATAGGAAGATGTGAAGATGACAGTTCTTCCCAATTTGGTCTACAGATTCAAAGCAATCCCAGTCAAAATATCACCATGTTAATTTGTGGATGTCAACAAAATAAATCTAAAGTGTATATAAAAAGGCAAAAGACCTAGAAATGCCAATAAAATATTGAAGAACAAAGTCATGGAAATGACGTTATTCAACTTTGAGATTTACTCTAATGCTATATTAATCAAGATGGTGTGGTACTGGAAAAAGAATAGACAAATAGATCAAAAGTACAAAATAGAGCCCAGAAATAGACCCACACAAATACAGTTAACTGGTCTGCGACAAATGAGCAAAGGCAATCCAGTGGAAATGGTGCTAGAACAACTGAAAATTCATAGGCAAATAAAAAGAATCCAGACATAGACCTTATAACTTTCATAAAAATTAACTCAAAATAAATCATAGAATAAATGTAAAATACAAAAACAAAACTTCTAGAAGGTGACAGAGAAGAAAATGCAGGTACCTGAAAGTTGGGAATATATTTTTAGACACAAGAACAAAAGAACAATCATGAAAGAAAAAACTGGTAAGTTGGAGTTCATTTAAATAAAAA
This sequence comes from Pteropus medius, assembly GCF_902729225.1. Classification (NCBI taxonomy): domain Eukaryota; kingdom Metazoa; phylum Chordata; class Mammalia; order Chiroptera; family Pteropodidae; genus Pteropus; species Pteropus medius. Next base: position 36,810,896 of record NW_024340849.1, on the reverse strand, counting down.
ACTTCTGCTCTGTTAAAGACAATGTTAAGAGAATGAAAAGATAAGCCATGTACTATGAGAAAATATTTGCAAATGTTTCCCTGAGAAAAGGAACCATATCCAAAACATGCAAAGAAAAATTTTAATTCAAAAATAAAAAAAAAAAACTCATTTAAAAAGTGGGAAAATGATATGAACAGGCACTTCACCGAAGATCTACAGATGACAAAAAAATCATATGAAGAGATGCTCAACATCATTTGTCATTAGTGAATTGCAAATTAAAAGAACAATGAGATATCATTAGATACCTATTAGAAATGGCTAAATTCTAAAGCACTGACAAAACCAAATGCTGACAAGGATGTGGAGCAACAGGAACTCTCTTTCTTTGCTGGCAGGGATGCAGAATGGTACAGCTTTTCTTTTAGAAGAAAGTCTGATAGTTTTTCACAAAGCTAAATATAATACTATATTAACATATGATTTAGCAATCGCTCTCCTACATATTTACCTAAATGATTTGAAAACATGTCCACATAAAAACTTGCACACAGATGTTTATAGCAGTTTTATTCATAATTGCCCATACTCAGAAGCAACAAAGATGTCCTTCAGTAGGTGAATGAATAAACTGTGGTACATTCATACAATGAAATACTATGCCAAAATAAGAAGAAATGAGCTATCAAACCATCGAAAGACATGAAGGAGCCTTATTAAATGAAAGAAGACAATCTGATGGGCTAAATACTACATGATTCCAACTATACGACATTCTGGAAAAGGCAATACTATGGAGAGAGTAAAAAGCTCAGTGTTGCTAGGGCTTCCAAGAGAGGAGGCTGGGGATCAATAGGAGCACAGGGGATTTTTAGGGCAGTGAAACTGTTATTAAGTAACAACAATGTATTAATATTGGTTCATCAGTCATAACAAATAAACCACACCAATGCAAGATGCTAATAATAGGGGAATATGGATATGGCGTTGGGTAGAGGGAGTATAAGAAATTCTCTGTACTTTCAGTTCGATTTTTCTATAACCTTAAAACTGCTCTAAAAATAAAGTCTATTAAATAAAAATATTAAAATCAACCTAATCTAAAACAGATCTCTCTCTCTTTTTTTTTTTAAGTCTGTGGCATACCTATGAGGAAAAATGAATAGCGTCATCAGAAAAGTGTGGCAGCAGCCAGAAAGATCCAGAAGGAAGCAAGCGTACAGCAGACAGAATTCTTCTCTACTACTCTTCTGCTTCTAATATTGCCCCTTCAATCTACACTGATGCCAGAATAACCCTGCTACAAGACAATCTGAACATGTCACTTTCCTGCTTAAACTTGCTTGAGAAAACCCACGGGCTGGCTGCAAGATAAAATTTAAACTCCTTGGCATGCAAGGTCCATAATAGTCTGATAGATTCCACGCCTCTGTCCACCTGAAGCTTTTCATCCCATCCAAGAAGTTTTGCAAGAACAGGAAAGTCCTTCTCTGGCCTTGCGAACTCCTGCTGATTCTTTGAATATCAGTTAGGAGTTCTCTTCCTGATCAAGCCTTCTGAGCTTTGCAGGCAGCTTTATGATTTTTTTCCTGTGCTCCAGTTGACCCTGGTACATAGCTCCAATAAGACAAATACCACACAGTGACATAATTGTTCATTTGCATATCTGGATCCTCATTTGACCCAAGTTCCTTTAGGGGATCACTATGTTGTATCTGTCTTTATATACCTAGTATCTGGCACAGAGTCTAGTATATAGTAGGTGTTGAATAAATGCTTGTTGAATAAACACCAGGCACTGAATATTTAAGCTCTGATTCACGGCAGCCTCTATAGTAATATCCTCTAGCTAGTATTTTAATAGTTCGCACTTCTCTAATTAATTCTCACTTGTATATATAGTGAACTTTTGATTATCCACAAGAGGATTATCCCCATTGTACCTTAGACTAGCAAATCTTACTTTTAACCTCTTGTTGACATCACCAGCTGCTTACTTATGTCCTTCATTGACATTGTCACCAATGTCATCTACTTTTACTCCTGTATGCAGGTAAGAACATGGCAGAAGTTGGAAAGAAAGGTACTTCTAAAGAAACAAACATGAATTTTCCTCTCTTTACCTAAGATTCTGGGCTTAAAAATGCAAGAGATCCCAAATACAGAAAAAAGAGAATAGCAATCAAAGACTGGTAACTCTTTATCCCAAACTACAAATCTCTGAATAGCTTTGAAAATATGTTACTCAACAAACAATAATATATATCTATATATTATATATTCTATGTCTATTATACTGGTGCTTTATAACTTCTAACTTTTTCAATTTTTTACATTTGCCAACTTGATGACTGTACTACATGGAAGGATGTTTAGGAATAAAACAAGAGCAGCTGTACACTCCTAAAGTAATCATATATTAAAAAATAATTTTCAATTTCAGAGTGCTAGTAAAGATAAAAAATAAATACTTTAATCTCAGGCACAGTTTTCTTTTTTCGTTTTGTTTTATGTTTCCCTAAGAATGTCACATGAAACTATTTTTTAATGTCATTTACATTAAACTCTTGAGCTACTGACAGTGCCTTAGATTCTTCTGAAGGCCCCTGGTAGTGATTCTTCTTTTAAATTTAAAAGCCTAATAAACCCAGATTTTCAAAAGTAGCTAATATTGGGTTGAGGGCCAAACAATATAATGATGCAGAGCTACTTGCATTATTCCTGGAGCTATTTGATTTTGACAAGCCCACATTTGGTAATTAACATGAGAATGCCCCCTTGGGCCGTTCTCCTGTTAGCTAAAATATCTTATAAATTACTGTAATAAAAGGGAAAAAAAGGAACATGCTGCCTGTCAATGTTTCAACTTATCTAGCAAGAGGAGGAGACAAAGCCCTGATTTGGAAACATACAGATGCTAAATGGGAGTGTAAATTTTACTGTCTGACCCAACATGAGAGAGTCACCTATTCTATGGTGGAATATACACAGAGCATTAACCGAGTTCCCAAAGCAAGAGGTGTGTTGGTCCTTTTGGATAGGTAATATTTTTGTTTCATAATCATGCTTAGTAAGTGATATCACATCATCTACTAAATGCCAGGTCAGTGGACACAGCATCTGTAATTGAAGAAGCAGCTTCATATATTCCATTTTAAGGTCTCTTGGTAGAGTTTAATAAATAATGCCATCTACCAATGATGTAAAATACAGTCTAATTTATTGTACTAATCTAGATAAATGTATTAACATGGCCATAATATAGATTCTATGTGCATTTGTGGTTAGGAGTCAAATGTCTCCTCACCACTTCTGTTTGCTCCCATCTGGCTACGCACTTGTAATCAGCCAAAGGAATTGCAAGTAGACAAATGATCAGGTTTTATAGTTTATTTTCTTGAGGCTAAGATTTAGCAATGATGTAATTCTAATTCTGGCAAAGAGAAATAACTATCTTAGAATTGACTTTTAAAATTCCTCTAGTCCACGTTTTTTTTTCCTGTTTCATCCACATATAAATTTACAACCTATTATAGACATAGAGGCCACCAAAATATAATATGACACAAGTAATACATTTTTCATCAGTAATGGACACTACTGTGTGTCTAAACAGATCTATATTGCTATATTCTGAATATTCGGCAATCAGGTAATGGTATACTCAATAAATGCATCTAAAAAAACAACCCTTTATTTTTCTCACCCTACAATTTTACCTACTGCTACCTAACCAACTTTTACTATCATTGATTTATTTTAATCTGAGACATTAACCATATTATTTTGAGTCGGCAGCAGCCACTGATTGAACAGAAGTTTTCTACGTTCTATTTCTTAAGGTACTTTATTATACTTCAGTTAAAGACCTGAGGGACTCAATGGGTATAAAATGTAGACTTATTGATAAAAATTCTAAGCCTCCAATAGAATATAGCTCAAAAATAGCTGTGTTTAATCCACAGCAGACATCATTTGCTACTACCGCTGAATTTTAACAGGAACAGATCCAAAATCATGTCAGTGTTCCCATTTTTGTGCCACAGAGTAATGACATTTAATCAGGAATATTACTACACTCTTTTGGTGACAGCTGAGACACAAAACCAGCCAGCTGATGCAATTCCTGTCTTATTGTTGGCGGCCCATAAGCAGCAGCCACAAACAGGAAGCTGCCCTACCTTGTGTGTATCATCAGAGGGAACTTTACAGAGCAAGGCTTGCATATAGACTACAAATGACATCCATGATATTTCCCAAAGACTTCTGGAACCATCCTAGTTTCCACCTATCCCTGTGGCCAAAAGAAACTTAAGGGAGAAACTGCTCTAGATCTTTTAATACAATGGTGCTGCACTTGCCAGGTGTGAGGCAATATGAGGTTTGCAGAATACAACCGCCATAGCTCCTGCTTAGTTAGATCGATGGCCTATAATTACCTGAGAATTACTTGGACACAAATCAATGGTGTATTACGTCCCACTCATAATGAGCAGGGTAACTTTTGCCTGGTCTGGGAACGTCATGATAAAGACAATATCCCCATCTGTTTACTATGCCTAGCTCTGCCTGCCCACGCCGAAACTGATTCAGCCCAGAAAGACTGAGGATATGGGAAGAGGGCTTCAAACAGAAAAGGAGTGGGGCTGTGTGCATTCTAACTCTGAAAACAGCCTTCAGTTCAGTGGTTGCAGGTTTTCATTCAACCCGATCTGCACTAAGATTGACATCTTCGAGATAAAAGGCTTCGCATTCCATTAGATGTCTTCAGCGTGGCCAGCCTCCGCCCCCGACCACGCCCCAAGGGATCAAGCCACATTTTGATGACATCCATCAAGCTCACAATTCCAGCTCAACAGTTTGCGGCAATTTCTCCATCTTACAGCTATCATTGAAAGAGGAGTGGAGGGAGATCCATGCAAGTGGTAGGAAGGGGAGTTCGGTGCTATTTGAAACACTGAACGTGCAGCCCCATAACTAAGCTGCCACAAACACACCACTCTCTCCTGTAATACTTCTTAAAAGTAAAGGAAGAGAGCTGGAGTCCTGCTGGATTTCCCTTAGCAACCTGACAGGAGCCCACAAGGTCAGCTAGCAGGAAGCGTAGAAAATTATACGGTGGGGAATTATCAGCTAAATTATTTCACTATACTCAGGATTTTTACTGTTCTTCCCAAGACAGTGGCCTCTTGCTACTCAGATTATAAACATGAATAAAAGGACAAGAATGACAAAAGAAAGGGGAAAGGAGAGGAAAACATTTTAAATAGCTTATTTATTTTAATATATATATATATATGGCTTTGTTATTTGTTTTGATGCAACTCCTTGAGGCTACTGCTCAGGGATCCAATCTGCTTGTTTTCTTTCTCTGGCTATGATGCTTCTGATCCTTTTTGTTTGGGGTGCAAGGACAATGGGAGTTGGGCCAGAGACTGCCTCACGATCAGGTTTGCTACACAAGCTACAGCAGCAGGAGCAAGCATGATTTATCAATTAACAGGTAATGAAAAAAATTCTCTGCAATTAAAGATATGATTTTGCTCAAACAGGAAGCGGCACCATACAACTGTGTACCCCTCTGAGGAATACTCAGCTCCTGTCACTAATGTGGAACACAGCTAATTTTAACAGAGTGTGTGTGGGCCCCTTGGGGGACTCCATGTTGATGAAGGAATATACAGTAGGGAACCCCCAGAGGAACTAGCTGATTGGAGAGCCCCAGGAAAGGTGTAGGGAAATTACATTTCCTGTTTCTTAGGAGAGTTATTAAAGGGAAAGGCAGCTTTAATCACTGAAAGACCAGTTGCTGTATTATTTTTGATTTATACACCAAAACAATACCCTTTATTCCTTGGTTGCTTTTTAATATATATGTCAGCTTAGTCAATATTATATTTCAGTATAATATATAAACATCTGTAGGATCTTGTTAAAAATGTGAAGGTTTTGAAAGATTATACAAGATAAAATATATTATTGCTACTCAACCAAAAATCAGAGAAAATTAAAGTAGACAGATAGAAATTTTCCTTTTTTTCCCTTTCACATAAATCAACAAGATTTTTTTTAAAAAAGCAATGAACCATGAATTTCCTAATGATATAAAAAAAAAGTAGTAGGGTTCTCAGTATTTCCTTTTTCTGGATATACAGTTTCCATAGAAAGAAGATTCTCATTTCTATGTAGTAAATGTAGAAAGGAGAGAGTAATTCGATAAGATTATATTTATGTCCATTTGTTTAAAATATTTCTATATAGTCAATATTTTACAACAATAATTTAATAAACTTTAAAGATGGAGGAATCTTCAGATCACCTAGTTCAACCTTTTCATTTTTCAGATAAGAAAACGAAGAGGGAGAGAGGCTAAGTGTTAACAATATGACGATGACTACGATAAATCCAACATTGGTTGGGTAATTACTCTGTTGGGCACTGCTCTGAGCTCTTTGCATATATTATTTTATTTTATTCTCACAAAAGCTCTCTGAGGTATTATCGTTATTATCAATTATCACTATTATTATTTTCATCTAAGGAGAAGCTCAGGTTTAGAGAGGGTGAGTGACTTACCCACAGCCACACCAGAGAAGGGCAAAGGCAGGATGTAGTACAGTTTTGACTTTAGAGTCTGTGTCCTTAACCACTGGGTATCCTTTCTCTTCTGTCCCACACTGACTACAGGGACATGCGCACTAGAGCCCAGATCCCTTGATTTCAGGTCTAACAATAAAACATAAAACTATCTGATATGTATTAGGTTATGATGAAATGCTCTCTGCAACCAATAGATCACTCCACAATGTTAAATTTCAAGTAGAAAGTCTCAATATCAATTCTAACTGTGAAACCAAACAGAACAGCACATGTGCAGGTCAGTGAGGCCTAGGAATGTGGTCGTTGGACAGAGAGGGATGTGAATGAACTTAGAGAAAATTAAGCGGGGAGGCCCGGCTCCCACTGTTGTGACTTCTGACCTTCCAGAAGGATCTTTATCATCTATCTCTCTCTGACTCCTAGGTTAAGTCTCCTCACATCACGGTCCAGTCCAAACCTAATTACATTTATAAAAACAAATGATCCATTTATGATGCTTTTTAAATTTAATTGAAAGACCGTGTCTTCCTAAAACATTCAAAATCTATAACTGTCTTCAAAAACATCCATGCTAAAAACTGCTTACCAAAGCAGTACTAAAGAACAGCAACAGTGTGTGGCATGAGTACAAATAGCTTTTCTTTTAAAACATAAACCAAAAAAAAGAAAAAAAAATTATAGGCTAGCAAGTGTAAATGATGGAGTAGGCATCTTTAAACCCTGCCTCCCAGTATCACCTTGGGCAAAGGTCTCCTCTTCTGTTGGATTTGGAACATTTGGAAACAGGCTGCCCCTGCAAGCTTTGTTCTCGTTTCTTGGGAGGATTCCTCTGACAGTTCCTAACTGCATTATCAGGATTTGTCTCGCTCATAATGGCCAATTCATTTGTATTACCACATTTAGACCTTACACTAAGCAGATAGTCACAGGTATGAAGAGTGGTCCCACGATTTCATTGGAACTGACTGTTCTGACTGGCTCAGAGGAACATACCGGCAGGAAATCAAGTCTTCCGTTCCTGTTTCCCCACCCCTTTTCAGACAGGCAGACAAACGGACAGACAGTGAGCATGTGAACGTGCCCACACCCCACAAACCCCAGCAATAAGCCTCAACCTCATTGGGGATGAACTGAGACAAAATCGAGCCCAATTCTTCATTAAACAGTTGAGGAACTGAGTCTGGGAGAAGATAAGAGATCTGCCACGTGTTCATTATAAGTGGCAAAGTGGCTCGATCCTGAGGACATCTGACCCCAAGCCCATTTTTCTTTACACAGCACTGTTTCACTAAAAGCATAAAAAATCCTTTTCCATTAATGGAAGTGTTCAGGATTCTCCTTTCCATGAGCCCTTGTTTAGCGACTCCATTTTACAACTGATCAATTTCTCAGGCCATTTTTCTACACAGACATCCTTATCCACTGGTGGAGGGCTCTACTGCTAGAATCAGACACAAAACAGTGTCAGGGACTTCCGGAGAGGCCAAGGTAACAGTGTCCTAGCCTTTCTCACGTGGTTCATGTGATGGTCCAGCTGGGGGGATGATACCTCTCAGGGATTCATCTCTGCTCTGAAAACAACTGAGTGCATTAAAGATATCTACTCTGTCAGCATCTACAAACATAGGGCGTCGGAGACCTCAACACGTTCCAAAGAATTTGTGAAGGAAAATAAACATTAGAAAGTTATTTCGAGGTTCAAAATCTGAAAAGAAAAAGATAACCCTGGGTCATATTCTAATTTTTATAGGTACACTTTGTACCTATCTTTCAGTAGATGAGAGAGGTGGCACACGAGAAACGGATCATTAAACAGTAGTGTGAAACCAGGGAAATTAACCAGCTGCTGTGAAAGCCACCTCTCTTATTCTCTGAGAAAAAGTAGAGGGTGGGGGTGGGGAGGGGAGAGCATAGGAAAAGCAGGAGTAAAGGAGCTGACTGCATAGATAAAGCATTAGCTTAGAAGTCTGAGGACTGTCTGTAAGCTAATGAACGAAAAATGTTTGATGAAAGAATAATAGTTGTGTGTGAAAGAGCTTCCATACTTTGAAATTATAAGAATTTTGTCCAAAAGGGCCTTAAAGATAATTTTATTCAATGCCTTGATTAACATAACAAGTAAGTGAGGAACTGAGGTTGAAAAAAGAGAACTGACTTGACTTCATGTCCATGTAGAAAGTTGGTGGCAAGAGACTGGCCTCCTCTCGCATAGTATCCACTAGTCCACATTGCCTGGCCATCTAACTGGCCGAAAGGCACTAGAGAGCCCTTTTCAGTCAGGCAAGGAAGTACAGTGTACAATATGGTTGGGTTTTGGCTGTATATTTTTCTGAATATATCTCCCTTCTCTCCCAGGAGGAATCTGTATGACTATCTGGGTTCTTAAGTGAGCATTCCACGTGCCTCCACCAAGCCAGAAATATAAAAAAGACCAGTAGTCCTTAAGAGCAAAGTAATCTGGCAAAAGGCTATGCACAAAAAGTCAACATGGGGAAGCTGTCCCATAGAATACAGTGTCATACAGTCCAGAACCTTTGGGAAAAATGGAGGCATGAGAAAAATGGAGGCAGAACTACCGTTTTCTGAGTGCTTTAGTTACTGGTCTTACTTCATTTGGTCTTCACACACCCCTTTCTCAGATGAGATAACTGAGGCCAGAAATGTTACATGACTTGCCTATTACACAGAGAGTCAATACTCTAGCCTGGGTGTGCTCCAGAGTCCAAGATTTTTCTATGTGACCATGTTTCTTTTCTTTCCACTTACAAGTGCTTTGGCTAAGCAAAACTAGGTCTTTGGGTGACCTAGTTTTGGGTGACTTTGAGTGACTATGGTATCAGCTCATAACTTACATCTTATTTGCTTCATCAAATCATACAGTCCAAATTTCTATCTGTTCTGGAATGAAATGAAAAGGCAGTCTCTTCTTAACTTCCCTTTCTGATCCCACCCTGATACTTGGAAGAACAAAAAGGATAGCAGCCAATATGAAGGAAAGTAACATCTCTCGGCTAAGACGGCTGTGCCAAAGAAAGAGATAAAGCAGGAACAAAGTAACAAATTATATTGTCAGAGCAAATGTGAACTTTTTGATTGGGGATGACATTTATTTTAAGTGTGCAGTGACGGCAGGGAATCTGTCAGGGTAAGACGTGGCAGAGGTTTCAGCGTTTGTTAAGAGTGTCGTGGGAATTTAGCTAAAACTGTTAAAACTGACACCATTGGCTTTTGTTAACACATTAAGCATGGGAAAAGTGCCAGTCAGCATATCCTCCATAGCATCAGTTCAGTTAAATCATCTGGAAGATGCATAAAACTGGGGGAGATAATAATGGCTACATTTTTCAACACATGGGGAGACAGAGAGGAGAAGGCTAGTGCCATTTTGATAAGAATAACAAATGATTCCTTTAAGATAGAGCTCCCAACAAGGAAAAAGGGGTGGGAGGGCATTTTTATCGACTCTGCTATATTCCTAAAGACATTTTAGTGTAGGAAACAAAGTTCACATGCTACTGCGTGATGCCAAGATTCGTAGGAGAAAATTACCCTTGATATACACACAGATGCACACACGTGGAAGTAAAACTGAAGACCTGTTTCAAACATTGTGCTTTAAAATAGACTCAATTACTACTTCAGAGTTAAGCTAAGTGAGAAAAAGCAGAAATTCAGATGTTTACCCAGTGAGATGAACTAAATCAAATGCAAAGGCACTCTTGCTTCTCCAGAAAATCTTCAAAGGAGCCCAATAAACTGAACCTTGCCTTGACCCGATTCCTCTTAAGAAGCAGATCAAAAGAAAAGAAAATTGAAAGCTTGACAATGACATGTGCTTCCAGCAATTAAATGGGTACGAGCTCTTGGTGACCACAATAACATTATATTGAAATGGCAGCCTAAGCTTCTTTGGATAAATGTTTTGATTGGAGTTGAAGAATTTCGTTCTCAGCACCCTCTGACTAGTAAATGAAAAATTGCATGTTTGCGTCACAAAAAGACTTAAGGAAAAAGTTTGGTGTTTATGTTTGAAGAGCACAAAAGACATTGTGGTGCTTGCCAAACTATGCTAGAAAATGCAACGCTTTTTAACAGAACGCCATCTGTGTGCTTTGCAAGATCTTGGGAAATGAAATATTCCTTCAAAGTTAGGAAATCCCCTGGGAGCCATTTTCCCTGAGGGCACAGAAAACTGAAATCCTGTCCAAGGGTCCCCTCACTGGCTCCACGACTAAAGAAAAGCCTTCGATTTGGCAAGACACTATGAAGCAAATGACTTACTGCCCTTTGGCAGAGACTGAACCCTGTGTGTACCTCTACTGCAGGATTTACACTCTTTGTAGTCTGCAAAGGCTCAGAGTTTACTGGTCATCTGACTTGGGATTTTCTGGTCAGCTTCCAGGAGAGTGTTTATTGTCCATAGGTTAGGGTGCGTTTAATTTAAAGCCTCTCTGCCTCTCTGGTTATCTGTAAATGATTACTCTGTGCTCAGATTTTTCAGCAATAGATTCTAATGAATATAAATAAAATAAGCCCTCGTTTTCCAATTATAGTGCCATGACCCTCTCTAAAACAATATCACCACTGACTGTAGGTGACCAGTGTAACTTTCCAGCATTCCATGTGCTAGGAAGTTTTTGCTCATTTGCGCCTGTCTGGCTTAGCTGATAAAATACAGACACAAAATTAAGGGCAAAAACATAGAAATTTGCTGCCAAGAACTGTCCTTCTATTAGGCAAACATCATCTTGTGTTGCTTAAAACACTAAGCATTTTTCCTAAAGGGCTGCTTCCATCATCCTCCCTCATAACACCAGAAAGAGAACATATGGAAGAATGAGCTTAGACCAAAAAGGATCTTTTTTTTTTCTTTTGGCTACAGGAGCAGAGCAGTCACACAGGCATAGCACCTCATCAAATAAACCAGACTGACATGGTTCTGACTTTACCAACCTAATTTCCTAGATCTTTCAAGTCTTCTCATCCATCTCTGGCTATTCCCAACCACAGGAACTCACCAGGCACAGCACCTAGGTTATTCAGACACATTACTACTGATTTTTTAAATTAATTAAAAAAAAAAAAAAATCAAGTAATTGCCACAGCGGTGTCCAAACTCAGAAAATATTTCTCATCTCCAAGTAAAACTGATTGAAATAAAGTCATTGGAACTGGCCTCATTATTGGCAGCCTTCAATGGAATAATAGCTAACTAATACATGACTTAATTCTTAATCCTTCTTTCCTCACTGCCTACCTCAAGAGGTTCGGGGACTTCTTTTTTGCAGACAAGGAGCACAATGCTCTCATGGAACAGATGTGGCTTGCAAGTCTTAGACTGGAACCTTGAGACAGCAAGACCCAGAAGAAAGAAAAAAATAGAGGTAATTGATCACAAAACTGCCATCTATTTTAACTAATGCATGGATATGTGGGTTGTTTCCTAGATTTTCATAGATATTTTACAGTAGCTTTTCTTTTACAAATTATATATAAGTTTTTAGTATCTAAGAAAGGTAGAAGCATTCTTTAACTCTTATTTTGCAATAGCTTCTATTAATTCCAGACATAAAATTCAGGAGACAATTACTTAAGAGATTCCTATTTCACATGTGTCCTTTAGTTTAGTTTTTAAAAGCAATTCTAATTAACTATTCTAATAGGTTATGGTAATTTAGTTTCAAAGTTATTAATCTGCCTACAAACAAAATTACACCTGTTAAAGACGTTCACATTGTTATCAATAGATATGCAAATATACTTGGTATTGACCTTCCCTTGACACAAACTATCATGACTAGAGAGCCTAATAAGCACTGATGTCTCACAAAACTTTGAAATGACAGATTTAGTGTCAACACATACTCTACATTATATTTTCCACACTTTGGGTCCTCGTCTTTCAGCATTTCCAACACTTACAGAGTAGGTTTTTCCCCAAAGCTAGTTTTCTATCAAATATCATATCTATGCTTTGTGACATCACAGAAACTTCCCTAATAACAATGAAATCCTAAACAAATTTATTATCATGTCAAGTTGATAATAAAAGATGAAGTCAGTCATAACTACCAAGAAGCCAGAGTCTTGTTTTTCAGGAAGATATTTTTGCCTTCAGGAATAAAGAGATGAAAAATCAAGAAAAGATAAGGTAATGAGATGGATTTTCTTGTGTTTGAGATGACTATAAGGTAATGAGATGGATTTTCTTGTGTTTCTTGTAAACTGACTTCGAGGACAATTAAATCAAAACAATTAAAATCAGTGTTGTTTAGAATAAGTTGATAGCCTTCAGTGGTGACTATATGAAGAGTAACCTTCATTATTACTTATAAGTACCCGCATTTCGAAATTAAAAGTAACATGAAATACATAGTTTTTAAAAATTTCTTTAAAAAGTTTTAAGATAACTTGCTAAATAACAAAAAACTGAAATTTCTATTATTTTATATATTTTTATTATTTAAGAACTTAAAAAAAGGAAAAGAAATATTTTCTGCCCCCAATGGGAAGGACCGATAGATACTGAAAGTTTCTACAACTCTCTATAATAAATTCAACCACTGAATTTCACATGGCAGGAAAAAATAGAAACATTTTATGAAGCAATTGTTCAATTTGTCCTTTTACTAAGTGATGCAATCAGTTATACCAATAAGATGGTAAATATTTTCACTAGTACATGAAACCACCTTTTGGCTGGTTTATAATTACAAGAAGGATGCTAACTGAATCCCTTGCTTTGTTTCAATATCCCTTGTTAGTACCATAGACCTCTCTGCCTCTCTTGTTTTTCTCAAAAGCAATTTAGAAAATGCTTGTATTTTAGACAAAAGGAGAACATTTGGTGAAAGAAAATTCATCATTAGGTATCTAGAGGTTTGTTAATAGAAAAGGCAACTCCCACAGTGTATCCTAGTGCTCAAGCCAGACACACATGCTCAGGACCAGCAAGCTGCCTTCACAGTGGGCCAAAAGTCATTATCATAATTTTATATTACATAGACTACATTGAAAATTTAATATATCCCAGCAAAAAGAGACAAAAGACATTTTGCATAATGCTTCTGTGAGCGCTCTCTCTCTTGCTACTCTTTTAGCCACCCCATGCAGATAATCACACCAGGAAAAAGAAGTTCATTACCTAAGCCAAATCAAAATTAGGCTTTTCTTTTTGATAGGGAACTTCATTAGTAAGCCCTGTCTTATACAGCTGGGAGATTTGATGAATCTATCTTAGAGTAATAATTCAGTACAATCAGCCACCATTTTAAGTTTTATATCTTTATTAAAGAAAGTAGAAATATACAAACTAGATACACACAGATGTATCTTTAAAGATGTTACATCAAAATGCTAACTAAAATCACTTTTGGATATTTAAAACATTCTGGAGTGATAGAAGAAACCCAGGTAAGAAGAAATGCAACTCTTTGCTACCTAGCTACCCATGATTAAGGCTTTCAAGGGGAAAAATAAATCAAAGAAGGCAAAGCTGAAACACTTGAAGTTGAGGAAAGCGGATATTTATTGAAACTATTCAAATGAAAACATCTTCAAAATTTAAAGTTAGCCTTTGATTAACAAGAAAACACAGGAGGAAAGAGTCATTTTAGAATTCTTCTTAAGATAAAGGCTAAAGATCTATTGTCCCTACACACTGCCCAAGAAAATATCCACTGCAGTGCTGAGTCCCCGTTTATATCATACAAAACCCAGTTATCCCACAGACATGGAACAAAGAGCTCCATTCTCCCCTTTGTGTGACCCACGTATGTAAGTAAGTACACCAGCATGCAAGAGATCTGCTGGCTGCAGACGATTGTTTGTGGAACTCCTCCAAGATTGCACCCTTTCATGCTGAAAAATCCTATCTCTGTAGCCCTGGTCGTGGACATAGTTTTCCACACTGTGCTTGAAGCTAACCCTGACTTTTGTAATAAGACTGAAGCTTCAATATCATGCAGGGCTTCTTTGGCCATTGTCCATTATGCTTTTTCTTAACCATACAAAACCAGCTCTCCTTTAAGAGAAATATCAGTCTCACTTTGCCACGTCTCCCTCCTCTTATTGGCGCCCATGAATCTACCCAAATACTTACATCAATATTATTGAAAGAATGAGTCCTGAATTCCTCAGGGTTAAGATTTTTAAAACAGAGAAGATGTTTCTAGGTCTCTTTGGTATTATCAATCTACAATTTTTAAACCTGTATAGTGAGCAAAGCTTATGGTAAAAGTATAACAACAACAAAAAGCAAAAACAAAAACAAACCTCTTCTCCCTGGTATTAGATGTCACTTCACTCATATTTAAATGGTAGAAGTGCTTAAGAGACAAATTCCACTTGACTTAAGCTTGAATCAGTCACTGAGCATAAATGGCCCAAATGACAAATCCTGACTTCCAATACTGTAATCCTCAACAGCCTCTTTTTGAGAAAGGACAAAGAGTTTAAGGAGTTCTTGGTTTAAAAATTTAAAAGAGTAAATGCTTTCCTACATTTACAACTATTTAAAACTCACTCTCAGAGATTTCAGAAACACAAATAGCACTGTAAAGTCTAGCTTCCCCATAGGTTGGATTTAACTTTTTCAGATTAATAACATGGTCCATGTTATTCCTTTCTAATGTTTAATCTTCTGAAAATTCTACAGTTCTTCTGAAAACTGTACAGTTTACATACCATTTGCTGCTATGGACAGAAACGGAAAGTAGAAATGAAACATTTCAAGATATAACAACATGGAGAAACTTTTTAGAAAGGGAGATGATTACAATAGTTCTCATTTACAAAGTCTTAACTGAGTACCAGTCCTGATGGTAAATGGTTTTTTTCCCCCTTAAAATAACCCTGTCAGTTAGCTACTACTATTATTCCCACTTTGTGAATTAGGATATTGAGTCTTTGAGAGGTTCAGTAACTTGCTCCAGGTCACACAGCTGGCAAGCAGAGAGGCTTGGATTTATACTCATCATCTGACTCCAGTGCCGATTTCCCTAATCACCATGTTCTCCAACCCTCCCAAGCAAGCTATGAACAATAAGTGACTCCAGGGGAAAAAAAAAGTTGCTTAATTCTCACAGTTGTCATATAAGTCATTCGTGAAAATGCCCTTCTAGGCGTCCTTTAGGGCCAGGAGATATAAAAA
This sequence comes from Pteropus medius, assembly GCF_902729225.1. Classification (NCBI taxonomy): domain Eukaryota; kingdom Metazoa; phylum Chordata; class Mammalia; order Chiroptera; family Pteropodidae; genus Pteropus; species Pteropus medius. Next base: position 36,795,163 of record NW_024340849.1, on the reverse strand, counting down.
GCATTTAGATAAAAAGAAAATAGGCAGGAAGTTCTACAGAAAACTAGAAAAAATATAGAAGGAGAAATATATGAAATATGGGCATATTTTATACCTTGATTTTGGTTTCTTCGGAAAAAAACAATTTGTCACTTTATTATGTGGTTTTATAAAAAACACCTTTATTAAACAACCAACTTTCACTTTTATAACCCTTGCTACTTTGCTAGTTTAATCATAACTAATACTTTTTACACCATGTCATTCTCTAGTTCTCCTTTCTCTAACCAAAAAAATTGGGTAGATCAAAGCCCAGTTCAAGTCCTCTTTCCCCTTTGCTGACTCAGTGATATAATATAGTACTATTCTTAGAGTCTCTAAAATTTATCCTTCTCATATGACTTTTTATCCATGTTACATTATGTTGTGATCATCTCTGTATATTTATGTCCCGTCCCCGACTTGCAACCGGAGTCTATACTCCTGATGGCAGGAGCCATATCTTATGTGTTTATAAGTGAAAAACAAAACAAAACTAGATGCTCAAAGATTACCTACACATCATGTATAAGATACATAACCATAATTCTTTCTGCTTTGGTTTTCTCCTTTCTGAATCTTTAGAGAATACAGAGCAGGGCAAATATTCTAAAATCTGAGATTTTTAAAGATACCAATACATACCAGTGCACAGTTAACAAGACAACTGCAAAGTCAGCAATCAACATATGCCAAACAACCGACAAATGCCAACAATAAGAGCGAACACAGCAATAACATCAACAATTAACAAAACAAGTGAAAACAAGGGTCTTGAGATTTATCTTTTATATTAAGGTTTAATAACATTGTCTAAAGAGGCATTTTTACATATTGTAGAAGAAAGTCGTGGGTTAGTAGAACCCTTGATACTTGGCCATGAAAATCAATCAAGTATCAGCCTGAAAGGGACCAAATATATGTGCAGTTATATATATATATATATATATATATATATATATATATATATATATATATATATATTTAAATTTCCCTCACATTCAATTGCAATTTAGTCCAAGTTCAGAAAATCCAGTTCAGCTATTTTCTTTTTCAGCAGATTTCCACACATTATTAGAAGTACACAGTTAACCAGGTTTCATGCAGTAGACAAAATGGCATTGTGGGATTACATTAGTTCGACAGCTGCTTTATGACTATAGCTTCCAGACCAATTTATTTAATATTGATCTTTAAACAAACATCAGTACAAATAAATTTGAGCACTCTAGTCCTGAGATTTTATATCTATAAAAGAGGCCTATATTCAGAGAAGCAGGGCTGCTTGTATTTCTGCCTTTGATTCTGTTTTCTTTGATCCTACCAGGTATCAAATACATCAATGCCAAATTAAAACAAATCCATCTTTAGATAACACTCTGTTTATAATCTTTCGTGCAGAAAAAGAATTTTTCTATCAATAACTTCCAGCAAGCATTTTAACTGATCTTTTCATTGCTTTATTCTGACTATTACTACAAAAGGCAGTGGTGCCCTGTCCTGACTTGAGCAGCCTACCTGGCTCTACCTGGAATATCTGCTAGGAAGGGCTGAGTTCCATTCCCCCATCTCCATGCAGCTTGCTCTCTTTAACAATTCTAAGCCAGTACCAGGGACACACCAAGATCCAGCTGCCCCCTACTGAGAATATTGCTGCACAAAGCTAGGGTTCGGGAGGCCAATCTCAAGACTTTTACGGGACTACAGTTGACCATTTGGAGGAGGGGACAGCTGGGTGCTAAATATAAATGGGAAAAAAGACTTAGATAGGGAAATAGATAATGAATCCTGGGATTAAACACTCGATTCAATTAGGCAGGCATATATGAATGTGAGGCATAAATGGACCCAACATAATTATTTGCACAGGACTATTTATGTCCTTCTTAGTTATCCTGATTGAATACAGATAGGAGGCTCACCAGGGAATGGATATTCCTGTGGTCTAGAATTGGGATGAAGTTCAGAGCTTTTGGTCACAATTCATTCATGTCTGCCATCTGTTTTATGTTCATTGAGGTCTACAGATTTTTCAAAGAAATGAAGTTTCTCTTCTGTTCTTTTCTCTCCCTCCTTCCTCTTCCTCTCCACCCTTTCCTTCCTTATTTTCTTTTAAATAAAAATATTCTGGAAACAGAGTAGGTCAATGGAAAAGTCTTTATGAGAAATTAAAAATCCCTTCAGCAAAATATTCAGTTTTTTTCCAGACACCTTTAACCTATACTATCAAAGGAAGCTATATCTGCTCTGAAACTGTAAGATAATGATTTTCTTTGAGTTATAAATTTTGGTCAATGAAGGATTGTTTTTAAGAACACGTGAATTAAAAAATCTTGTTCCTTTGTCATAAATTAGGGATCAAGGAGAAATTGAAAGGACACAGTATTTTAATGTTTAACATCAGAGATGCATAAAAGATACAATTATTTAAGACTACTATCCCTCAGCAAATCTAAGAGCTTGATGCCATAAATAAAACAACAAATTCATTATTTATATAAGTACCAGCTTCTGCTGTGCCCTTTTTCAGCGTGCTTACTTGAATGAACTTGGAGCATTATACAAATGTACAGAAGAATAGCATCTATCACATCTTCCTAATTTGAAAGAACTCTTCTTTTCTTCTTCATCAAGCCACTAAAACAATTTATATTCTAAGGTAAAAAGTGTTCAAATGTAGTCCACGTGTTCAAATGTAGTGTACTCTCTGGTCCCCAGGAAACAGATTAAACTGTAAGACACAGGTATTTGTCCGCTTGGCTGATGAACCTAAGAGAGGACGCAGACCCTCCATGTAACTGGAAGGCAAGGATTGGTGCTACCATGGAACCTCCATGATGTGATGGCTAGGCCAGCCAAAGAGGAAGGCTGTGTGTGTTGTGGGGTGGGTACAACATGATTTTTTCATCATAGAATTACTAGGAGGATCAAATGGTAAGAACACATGTAAATCTTCTCTGATAACCAGATAACAAGTCAATATAAGGTTAACGTTCTTTCCTAATTCATAATTATCATTATAAAATATCTACAAAAGCAATAATTTTATTAAAGGAAGTCTACGTTTTATTGCTAATATAGGCTTCTATAGTGATTGATGTTTAAACCAGCCCAAGGGCTGGGATAGGTGAAAGAACTAGTCTTCTCTCTTGGTGCACCCCTTAGCACGCCAACCTCCCATATGTTCCATCTACACATCACTAAGTAAATTCCCATAAAGCATCACTTCTACTGAGAACTTGATTGCTTTTGTATATCATTCTCACTGCATCCTTTGCCTGGCTGATTCTCAAGGAGTTGGGGGCAAGTAGATGAAGGGAAGATATGCCCCAGTCCTGGGTACTCACATCCATGGTGATAGTCTATGATGAAAGATGAGTCAATGGTACCCATGAGACTCAGTGCGACCTGGGTGAGCCATGGTAACTGATGGTGTAAGTCACAGATATCAGCTATGTTCTGACCAGAGAAAATGCTGAGAACCAGGCCTCTGCAGACACTTCCATTAAAACCTTTATAATGGTGAGCATGTGATTATTGATATTTTACCTTTTACCTACTGACCAAGAGCAATCTGAGATATACTCAGCGTATCTTGCCATTTTCAATCAGTGACAGAGTTCCTGGCATAAACCAGATGAGGAATGAATGAGCACAGGCTAGAGAACAAACTCAGAGGAGAGGTGATGATGGTTTTGAAACCACGACATATGAGTAGAGTTTGAAGGAACTAGTGGATGTTGATCTTGGAAGAGAATCAAGAAAAGAGGCATGTCGGCTGCAGTAAAATATACAAAGACTTTATCATTGTAGAAGAATTTGTTTTTCTCTATGTGGACTAGTGGATGGAAACTTCAGAGACAGGTTTAGAGCATCTTGAGACTCCTTCATCTCCCATACCTGCTGAGTCGTAACTTCTGAATATTTCTGAGTTTCATTGCTTTCCCATTTCTATTGCCATAGTCTTCGTTCTGACCCTCTCCTAAATCTCTTGGGCTATTTACATTTCCCTGCATGTGGTGTCTCACCCTTTTAATCCCATTCTCTACTTTGTTCCAGGTCTTACTATGTTGTCTCCTGGTTAAAATCTCTTGGAAACTCTCCACTGTCCTCATAATAAAACTCAACTACCTTGCCTTGGAAAGAGGGTCTTTGATGATCTAGTATCTCCCTTAGTCTTTTAACTCCATGCTTTAGACATACTCTTCTCTCTGAATAAATACTCTATTCCCCTGGACTTCCTAGGGGAACCTGTACTCATTATTCAAGATTCTGCTCAGAAGTTTCTTTTACAAAGCTTTCCTTGACCCTCTCAGGCATGCCCATGCAGTCACTTCTCTGTCTTTGCATAATACCTTGTGATTTTGTACATTTCAATGATTTATATTATAACTATTATTATTACCTTGAGGAAAGGTAACGTTCTATTTTATCTCTGTATCTCATTTACTCAATATTTAAATAACTTTGTTGAGTAAATAAGTGAATGACTGAATGATTCAGTCTTTAAGTAGAACTTCAAACACTGGACCAGGCTCTTTTGGGAAGTATTGAGTCTTTAGGTGTTCAGCTGGCAGGCTGCACTAAACTTTTATAGGTTCTTCCAAGTCTTTTCCTCCACCTGTGCTTCCTTAGGGCTCAGTGAGCAACGGGGTAGGAGAGAGTCAGGCAGGCATATGCGTAGAAGTTTAATCAGAGTTTTCTGTTCAGGCAAGTAGACTATTCAAAATTCAGAGCTAGCTTTCATAGTGCACACATGATAAACTAGTACAGAACTTAGGTTTAAATATTAGAAAAGCCCCCACAAATAAGCCAAGACTGTCAGGTGCAGTAAGAGAGGGTTTTATGTAGGGACTCATACTGCACAAACAAAAAATGATTGTTTATAAACTGAAGACTTAAGCAAAGTCCTTTCTTGTGGGATAAGGGTCAGCAGATCTTACGCTCTTGAGGTTGGCTCCTAAGGGTTATTTCTTACACAAGAGAGCGTAAACACTGAGATACTATTCCAGTGCCTACAGAGCTCTCCCAGAGTTTTAAAGGGTAATGATTCAAAAGTACTATTTTTATGAATCCATACTGTGGAATCTTTCTACACAGTTTTTACGCACTAGCCATGTGGAAGATCACAGAGCCCTATGTTTAGGCATTTATTTCGTGCACTTTAAAGGCAATTTAGAAAACTGTACTCTAGTGATCCCCAAACTCAATGCCCCTCCCTAAGTGCCCAACCAATTACCAAGAGTATGTTTTTACTGCTAGAGAAAATTTAACTTAAAAAAAGACTTTTAAATCTGCTACTAATGAGAGCCTGAAAAATTATCATCTTATGTTATGATAAGCAGAAGAATGCCTTTTAACGGAAAACTGTTCTCTGCCTAAATTCATCTTCAAGTTTTACACGTAAGGTCTAAGAACTGCTACAGATTTAATTTCATGAGTAGTGTATTCAAACTCTTTTTTCTACTCTTAAATGTAGCCCTTGTCTATTTTTAATACTTTGTTCGCATTAGTAAAAATAGCATAATTACCAGAGATGAGGTTAAATTGAAAAGTTAAGGTTACTACTCTTTTACAAGAGTCACTGAGATAACCCTGCTAGAAGTAACTGTTACTGAAATCTGATCAAAATACCTCCAAACACTTAAGAATGTGTAGGTATCTATCTTTTAACACAAACTATGAGATCTTTTAAAAAATAATTACCTACAAATGGCAAAGCAGTCAGTTAAGACCAAAGGTGCTTACAGTTTAAAATGTGAATTTTTTAAAAGGTGCTGATGACTGTGTTTAATAATAAACACATTTTGGTCCATGTAGTGAAATTACTATGTATATCTTGATGCTGTCAATGTGGAGAATTTGGTCAGCTAAGATTTCAAGCTGCAATTGAGCCACGCTAATATTTTAAGTAATTCACTGTGTCATGTAGATGGAAATCTTACTGTCACAATTCTCTAATAAAAATCTGTGCTTTTAGATTAAAATTTTACTTCCTCCACTATTTATAAAAATTCCCTCACAACAGTATTTATGAAGTCATAAAGAAGCCTGCTTGGCCCTGCCCCCTTTTCTGTTATGTTCTGGTATCCAGGATAATGAGAAGCTTTGGCAACATGGCTTCAGGTTGGAATTAAAAGCCTAAAGCTCTTCCCACTCTGATTTTATGGGGCCTGGCTGCTGAGACTTCACAGGACCTTGCTGAAACGACCTGTCTACTTCAACTCCACATGGTCCCACTCCGGCTAGGCCTTTGGATCAAACCCTTCTCGTGTGAATACAGACAGCGTCTGGGAAACTGCGGTGCGGATGTCTCCACAGAGAATCACAGATGCTGTCAGGAGCGAACTTCACACTCAAACATTTGATGCATTTTAAAAAGGGATTCAGCCTCAGACTCAAACAGGCAGATGGATCCGTCTAACACTTCAAAGGCTTTAGCGGGATTGCATTTTTTCCCCTTTGTCCCATAACCCATTTCACTTGTCCTCCTTCTCCTCCCCAACGTGCCTTTGCACAGTTCTAAAGGAAGTGACAAAGTCTCACCCATCACAATAGAACACAACAGAACGAGCACAGACACTTTAATTCTCTTATATAATCCTGAGCTTTTCCAGTTCTAATATCGATGATTCCAAGAAATCAGGGATGGGCAAAGGGAGAAGGAGTCATAGAAACAGGGACAAGATGAAAGAAGCAACAAGAAAACACCCAGTTTTGTGTTCTGTTGTCCCTGCAAAACAGTGAGCATTTTCCAAATTTGAACTTGCTCTGCCCAAAGAGTCAATTCCCATTAACAAAATGAAGGTATCCTAGATTGCAAGAATTGATGATTTCATTCTGGTTCAAGCCATTTAGGAAAAAGTCCTAAAGTCAAATGACCTTTTCTTTAAAAGGCTGTATTTCTGAAACTATTAAAGCAATTACTAAATTAGAAACACACTGTGGCCTGAAGCTGCTGATTTCCACACAAGTTCAAAAATCACTACTGCTATTTCTCCATTAATTAACCACCAGGATTTACACAAGTTGGTCAATTGACATGGAAGGTAGACAAAGGATTTTCCCCCAGAGACATCCAGAAATAGGTGTATATCTGAGTCATGCTCCCTCTGAGTTATGGGAATTGATGCCAAGAAAAGAGTGAGGATTCTAAGGAACCTTAAGGTAGAAGTAGAGTACGAGGAGCAGAATAGGAAAAGGGGGCTTCAGAAGTTTTAATCAATCAATCAATTAAGTTCTTATAAGCTAAGGCATCAATGTGATCCCAAATAGTGGAAGAAGAAATTTTAACTGCCCTTTAATACTCAAGTTTAATGGGAGAGTGGAGATAATATTAATAGTTACTTATATGAAGCCACTTGTAAATAACCCAGATCAGATCATATATGGATTAAGATTGCCAAGTATAGGAAAGGTGGAACAAGCTGTTTCTTTTAAAAAGGCATCTATATAAGAAGTATGATAGAATGTACTTTTGGATAAACTCAGAGAAGATTAGACTGAAAAAGACATTAGAGATTGTCTAGTAGGAAAATCCCCTTTAAAAATAAGGTGAAATGGACTTGCTTAAAGTCTTTTGGTGAGAATGGCAGAGCCAGACTGAGAATCCAGTTCCCATCAACAACCAGCCCTATAACCTTTCCATGATGTACGTGCACTCTATTGTGGGGATTTCGCTGTATAAAAATCTACATGTCAATGATCTCTATTTAAGAAGAAACATTTCCTCATGCTCCTTACCTCTTCAAAGCAGAGATGCAAAACTCACACATGTGCGCACACACACACACACACACACACACAGAGGAAGTACTTAAAAAAGTCTTAGGAGCTAAGTGAAGAGAATGGACCTGACTTAATCCATTCAGGTCTTGACTTAAAGTCTGTATGATGTCTACATTCACGTTTCAAGCAAAAGTATTTTCTTCGTCTGTTGAATATAATTGCAAAGACTGGTGTCCTTTATATATATCACAATTTAAAATGTACACAGCACATTTCAAAATAATTACAAATTAAAAACATATGTGTATTAAACACCATTAAAAAGACAAATAGCAAAAAAGTAGAAAAATAATAAATTGAAAGTCAAATATCACATTGCCTTAAATGTGAATTAAAAAAAATACTAATTCTTAACTGACATAAGGCATGAATAAGCTCTAAAATACAAAATAGGATCTATAGCCATGCCACCCTGAACAAGCCCAATCTTGTCTGATCTCGGAAGCTAAGCAGGGTGGGCCTGGTTAGTACTTGGATGGGAGACCACCTAGGAAGACCAGGTGCTGTAGGCGTAAAAAATAAAAGAATAAGGGATTGTAAGCTGACAAGGTCCTTTTGATCTGTGAGGTCAACCAAGGGTTATCTCGCCTAAAAATGAATGAATGAATGAATGAATGAATGATTAAATAAATAAATAAAATACAAAATAGGAATGGTGAATAAAGGATGAAAAAAATCAACTAGTGGTAATCAATTAGTAGTAAAAAATTGAAAATTAAAATGAGGTATTGTTGGTACAAATCGGATGGAAGTTTTTAAAATTAAAAATCTTTATTTTTAAAAAGCCTATTATTAAGTATGGTCAAGGGCATGAGAAAATGGATGTTCTCATACACCGTGGAAGACAGTGTGTATCAGTAAATCTTTTCTGACCAGAATTTGAAAATTCACATAAAAAATAAATAAACATTTTTAAAAAATAATTAATTCATTAATTAATTTAAAAAGAGTATTGAGAATATTCTCATACTTTGTTACTCATAAGAATTTATTCAAGGGAGATAATCAGGGGTAATGATACATTTTTATGGAGAATATTCATTAGTGTTGTTTAGAACAGCAACATAATGCTAATAATTTAAAATGTCCAACTCAGACTCTGCCCAAGTGCACTGCTTAACTAAAGATGAGCACCAGTATAGGAAAGGCTGTTTTGCAAATTAAGGCATATAAAGTGTCAGTGTATCTCAGTGGTTTAGAACACAATCTCTGGACCTCAAACTGCTCAGTTCAAATGTTGCCAACTATTAGCTTTGTGGTCTTGGGTAAGTAACTTCATCTTTCAGTTTCTTCGTTTCCTCAAATATAAAATGGGAATACGGTAGCACCTACCTCATAGAATAGTTACAGTTTAGTTAAATGAATTAATATATTTATTTATAAGACTACTGACAAATAATACACCCTTAATAAGTGTTAATTATATCTTTGATATATTTGAAGAATATATAATGACATGATAATTTGTGTATTATATAGCATTAAGAAAAGCAAAAAACATTTATATTACATTGTATAGTAAGATTATGTACATATTTAAGGTATATACACATATGTGTATATTTGTATAAAAGGCTGAAGAAGAAAATTTTGAAAAATATATACCAAAATGTTATTATTTGGCTCTTAGAGCTGAGGCTGTAATTCATTTTTTAAAATATTTTACTGTGTTTTCCAAATTGGCCATAATCATCGGAAATACTGATTATTCAAAGAAAAAAATAAGAATAGTTTTTCTGTATCTTTATTCTCTGATTATTAGAGAAGAAATCTTCAGAGAAAAAGGGAACATCATTATGTATGAAACCACTAAGATGAAAAAATGGAAGCTCCATGAACCGTTTAAGAAGTTGAAAAACACAGGGCAGAAAAAGAGAAAGGAAAGGAAATAAGAAGAGTAGAAAATACCAAACAGAAAAAATGAAAGAATAGCAAGCAACTATGTAAAACTTAGGAGATGAATAAGAACGTAAAATGCGGCCGAAGGCTGTGCATGTCACAAATCTGCCTGTAAAAAGTGGTTTTGCCAGGTCACCCCTGTTTGCCAGAGCCTCTTTATACTGAAATGTAAAGTGATGCTGCTACTTTAGCGGCTTTAGGATACGGTTACAAGAAAATGGTTAAAGGTAACTGAGAAGCTGATCATTATCCATTAAGCTGTGCTCACTTGGCATGGCAGGGTATGTTCTACAAAGTGAGCTAAACAGTTTCTTCCATGACAATTTTCTTTTTATTTCCTTCAGAGTACACTTATTTGCTATTTTTCCAAAAGTTGGGATAACCTCGGAATCCAGGCATATCCTGAGGACAGGGGAGAAAGGAAAACATGATCGAATGATAGAAATACAGTGTTTCCTCCTGTAACTGGCTAGGAAAGAATCTAAACAAGGAAACGTGTAAAGCAGGAGTGTTGCTTTCTACAGAGGAGGAACGACTGACGCTGAATAACAGAAAGGGACCACAGAGGTAAAGTGGACTGTGTCGGGCTGTAAAATTGATAACTAAGTAACTATGCCATCTGTGCATAACGAGGGGATGTATTTGAGTTAGGTGTGCCCCGATTCTGTGGGTTAGTGCAAAAATCAGCATAGTTTGGTCCACATAGTAAATACTTGGGAGAGAGAAACTGTGAACCTTGACAGGGCCTGGAAAGAATAAAAGGTCTTTAAAAAGGCCAGTTCAATACATTCAATGGAGACATTTCATATCAATGTCAACTAAATTACACTCGCTCAGAAAGGCTCAGGGCTAGCTATTTGGGTTTGGAAAAGTTACTTGGCCTCTGTCGGCCTCCTCGCTATAAAATCAGGATAACAGTATAACCAGGTTATACTGGAGGATTAAATGAGACAATTTAGGTAAAAAAGCTCAGCTCAATGCAAGGGATTCTACAAATGAGTGCTGAAAAACAGTATTAAAAAATAGCAAAAGAAAATAGACTTGTTCATTCATAACTGTATCAGGAAACGCTTAAGGAAATTTTCTGGGAGGATTAGAGATGGGAAAATGAAGGGGTACATGGGACACCAGACAACCCACCCTCAAGAACACTCTTAAAGTTCAAAGTGGAATTCTGTTTGACAAAATGGGAATGAACCATCAAATAGTTATTTTAGTAGTGTATTATTCCAGCCATCTTGGCTGGCAAGGCATTATATACAGAACTCGTGAAAATGAAATTGGTAAGATTTTGCCCATCGGAGGTGAGTAGGCAGTCACCAGTGCACTATGGGAATTTTGCCTTTATGGTGTTGACCTAGATCTATTCCCAGGTGAATTAATGCTTCTCTGTCACTTTAACTATGCAGAGGATGAATGAATAAATGAATGAATGAACGATATGCATTTTGCTGAGTTCCACACTGCCGACTGATTTGAAACAGGCAAGAAAGAGCTCTGTTTAAGAATTCAGTTGCAAGAGCAAAAGCTCACTTGTGATTCTTTTATACACAGGCACACATGCACACAGCACACACACACACACTTACACACACACTCCAGATTTCCTTATGACATCATTCCATTCAAATGGATTTTATTTACTACTCTGTCTGGTTTGGAAGTAAAATTTCCATCGATAAGTTCACACATAAGCATTTCTTCAGTTTTGTGTTTTTTATAGCACTTTGTATATTCCCATAGTGAGAAGAAAAACAAAAACCAAGGTGAGAATTCTTTTGATATTTCCACTGCTTTTTATATGAAACAAGAAAGCCGTATGCCACAATGGGAATTAGAGATGGCATTTGGGGAGGTTGCCAATTTTTAGGGGAGTGTGTGAGTGTGTGTGTGTGTGTGTGTGTATACTGTTTTCTGCTAGAGTTACTATAGTAGATAATTCAAAATAAAATTCAGCAGGTCCTGATGTTAAATTTTGGGCACCAAGCTGAATTTAGGGAAAGCAGAAGTACCAGGCCTCTCTGGGGACTTGGTCTAATACCTCCTGAGGCCCCTGGCTCAGCTGTGGCAAGCTAATAAGGTTACCCTGAAGCAGATGCAGTTGTTAATACAGATGTGGCATGGGACCTCCTGAGGCAGGTCACAGTCATGATAACTCATGGTCATATGCAATATACTCATTATGAAAGCTTGTGACGGGAGCACCTCACACTAGAGGTATTATAGTGCGTCACACTCCCTTTGTCTCCTTCTTTCTCAGTTCACCTGATGGAAGACAGGCTAACTAATAATTTTATTCACACACACACACACACACACAGACACACACAGTGTTTGGCGAGGGAGTTTTGTTTGGGACATTTTCTCTTCAATGCAGAGGGTTTTAAATCATTCTCAGGCAATTGAAGTTATTGGAGAAGAATGTATAGAAAATCTCATGGAAATCAAGTGTGACAGCTGGTGTGGGGGTCCAGAAAAAGAAACTGTCACTATTTATGGACACAATGGAGAGGAATGGTTTTTGGCAGCTAGTTTCAAGGTTCATGGTGTGTGGTGAAATGGCTAATACTGTAGATAAAGACTGATTATAAATAAAATGGTGTGTTTCTTCAATTCTTCCCACTGCTCACAGTCTAAAATGATACATTGGAGAACACAGATATAAACTACCTGATTTCATTTTACTTAAAATCTTTTTGAAGAGAGTGAGCTGATTTGGAAATTACAATATCACAGAATGTCCTGAATGAATGAAAGATTGCATGTACATTTTGCACACTGAAGCGATAACTTTGAAAATCCATGCTGGTAACCTGAGTTAATGCAGGAAAGAGCTGAATAATGTACAGAGAGTAGGTGAAGCACTAAAAAAATCTGATTTGTTCGATATTCTCAGACTAATGGAGCACTGCAACCCTTTTGCTACTAATATTCTGATTTCTAGCCCTAGAAGACAGACAAGCAGGTTGACTTCTAAAATTCCCCAAACACTTTGTAAACAAGGATGGCAGGTCACAACATGATAAGCAGTAGCTTCTGGACACATGGGAGCTGCCTTCTGTGGGATGTCCAAACTTCTCAATCCTTGGGGGAGTGGGGCTGCAGGAAAGTAAATGTAAGTAAAGTTAAATCTCTGTAAATCATGTTTTCCCAAGAGGAACTCTGTTGCTGGGGCCATCCTTTAGCTAGTCTGAACCAATTTTTTCTTCTTCTACAAGTGATCATGAGAACAACTGTACTTCCATTTGAAATCAAATGCTCAATATTACAAATAATAGCTTTGATGAAGTTATAATTGATATGACAAAGGCTTGACATTGGTATGTGAGAATAACTATCATTCTAAGATTCTTGCAAATGAAGACCTGCAAAAAAAAATACGCTTCAATCAAACTAAAGATAAAAAATTAAGTTAAGAATAATGGTTGAAGGACATAAAAGCAAAGTGTTATTTCAAATATACTAGTATAATGTATGGAGATGTGGGATTCTATGTTAATTCAAAAGGCAATGTTTCTAAAGGACTTTTATATCACTAGATCTCTTTTTCTGTGACACATAAAACCACTGTGATTTTCATCATTTAAGTTTACTCATTCACTCATTCAGTCCATTAATCAGTCATCCATTCAACAAGCTTCTCGTGTATGCCAATAAATTTTAAAATGTTTTCTATAAGTTAGAGATTGTAAAACAAGTTTAATAGGGTTTGTCCATCAGACCAGACAGTCTGTTATTTAATATAAGAATGCAGTGAAAATGATTGACAAAGATGCTTCAATAATAAAATCCATATCAAACTTGAGTATAGGTTTAGGGTTGAATGTGGCTCCTAAAAAATGTAGAAATCGAAATTAAGTAAGTTTCTCTGTGACTATTTTTATCAGAACAAGATACTTATAGTCATATTTCTATCAGAACAAGATACTTATAGTAATTTAGGTTCAGTTTTTTAAGCTGTATCTTGCAGTGGGCATTAGGTCAGATTTTTAGTTTGTAGTTAACAAGCCTTGCAGGGTTTAATATGCTGAGATCTGACTCACCTGAGCTGTAAAATATATTCGCTATTTAACTATTAATCTAAAGATCAAAATAGCACTTGTGTATATTTTTCTCAATTGCCCCTTCTCAATTTTATTATTTTATTAGTAGGGAAATAGAAATAAGAAGAGACTATAATTCAGGATCACACAGCTAGTTAGTAGCTGGATTAGATCTAGAATGCTCGCTTTCTAATCAATGATCCAAGGTTTATATACCTTAGGTCATATGACTTTAATCGATTTTAAATTACTAACGTTAGCATAGTCAATAATATCAGAGGACAAAACACAGCAGAGTATGAGAAATAAAATGGATCCACATATGTTCCGTGCAATGCAACTATGGCCTGAATCAAACAGAACAGTGAGATCCAATCGACCACACAGATAACGGTCTTCGTTCAATTCATAATAAATTGATAACATTATTTTTATGACAAAGATGGCTCAAAGATTTAAAAGTTGCTGGACACAATAATTAGAATTAAGATCAGTCTGGTTTATATCAAGCCCCTTTTTAGCACCATGTTATTGGTTTGGTCCGACACCATCCCCTGCAGTGTGTGGAGACAGGCCAGGAGTGTGAGGGCTGCAGAGCAGAGCAGGAAGAAAATCAACTGTGAAATTGGTAATTTTATTGAGTTTCACGGGGGGCTTTGTTGTTAAGACACAATGCAATTGGAACAGAACGCCTGTGGTAACACCATGCACACAGTGTCCATTTCATGGCCAAAGGTAAACTGTCTCTAACCAAAAGTTACATATACACACATCCCTCCTCAAAAGCATTTTGCAAAGTGGAAAAGAAATAGATCTGATGAATGGCTAAGTTGCAGGTATGGGGGCATTGCCAAAACATAGGTTGAGTGTGGAGTAGTGTGTGTGTGTGTGTGTGTGTGTGTGTG
>NW_024340849.1:36770510-36773010 GCF_902729225.1 Pteropus medius | reverse complement strand
TGTTTGTATTCTATGTATCTAGTTTTGACAAACAGACAACTTGCAAAAATTGTATTAATAATTGTGCTACATAATTCATGTATATATGTTCATATAGATCAAAATATAAAATTTTATTTAGGGGAATAAGAATTCGGTAAATGAGTATTATAAACAAAACAAAACACACACACAAAAAGTGGTGAACTACTATGAATAACTAACTGCTTTCGGCTCACCTCACACAGAATCCAAATTAGAAACCATTACTACATCGAAGACTTGCTCTCAATAGCAGTTAAGCTTCTTTGAACAGATTCCCTATTGTATAAAATGTGTGCCAGTCTTTGACTGTCAAAATCAATTAGTCACATTCATTATGCCTCTATTTATTAATGTTGTACACTTTAGAATGTACGTGCTGATGGAACAAAAGAAAGTTATGAAATATCAAATGTGTTATGATTAAAATCAGAGCAAGAGAAGTAATGATTTTTAGTCTTAACTGGTTACAAAGCCACTGTAAAGATTAGATTAGTGGTGACAGATTTATAATCTTTTCCAAAACGTAATCCTTATAGTTCAGATTTTGCAATAGAAAAAGTATGCAATTGGTTACAGGTTATTGGTTCCAACCATTATATGTATGAGAATATTGTGTTTCTGTCTCCTGAAATCCAAATATACCATATAATCTTAACAGATGCAATTTAAATCTGTACTGCACTGTTATAATAAAATGGGGCGACATAAGGCTCTTTACTGATATAGGGTTCAGAGTTAATTCAATGATGCTAAGAATGACTGACTGGTATTAAAAATCAGCAAATAATTAAACCTTACACTAAAATGAACAAAGAACAATGCTGGCATCCTGGCAGGGTAGATTTTGCTGGAATTTACTGTCAAGCTGCCACCCCTAAACTTTCCACATGAAACAAAAACTATAATTAGTCTCCCTGTAATAAATAGTGTTACATTCTTTATTTCCCCTCAAGTATTGAGCACAAAAGTTGACATACGCCATATCATATGATTCCTGCAGTTCTTTTCTCGGGTGGAAGGGGCAAGGTGAAGGGTACGTGCATTATTTCATTTTATAAGAAAGCTTATTCGTTGCTTCTTGGTATTAAAATTCAAATTTAGAGAGTGATAATGTAGATTTACTAGAGCATTTAAAGTTTGAGGGGAAAGCCACATATCCATGAAGGCCTGAAATTATAATGGACACTCAACAAATAATTTGTTAATCCTCCTAGGATTAGCTTCTAAAATGCTGCTTGTGGCTCTACCCCAGTAGACCCTACTTTCCAAAAACTCATCTAGCTCCCCAAGCCTATTTCCACTCTGACTTTGGCAAGCTATTCTATATTCCATTTACCTTGTTTAAAGAAACTTCCCTTCAAACTGCTAAAATGTGATAGTCCAGACCAGTCCTCTATTTCAGTCATGACCTCTATGCTTTCAAATTAGTTTCTGCTTCAAAAAGCTTACTGGCATCAAACTGATTTCCTTTTAGGAATATTATTCCCTTCTACTAAATCCCCACTTAGCTTTTCTTTCCCCTGAGCTAAACAGACCTGATTTATCAGTCTTCAAATTGCATTCTTAAAGGACTTTTTAGTACCTAAGCACCCAGGTACTGTGGTGATAGACATTACTAAATGCGTTTTAGAGTAGATAAGATATGAAAGAGAATATGTAGGAAGCTGACATGTTAAACAAAAATTTCAAATATAAATGGAAAGAGAGTTCTTTTACTTCCATTTCCATTCTTAGTAGGAGAGTATCTCATTTACTCCTAAATCTTCCCTAAAGTCTCAGCTATCTTTTCTGGGTTACACAGTCATCCGAACCAAGTTTTGAACATGAATCACGAAGCTTACTCAAGGACGCAATATGCAATACACACCCTTACATATCAAATTCACCACTATTAAGCAAATATCCTGTTAAAATTACTTGAATAAAAATCCCAAGGAACAGAAGCCACGTGGTTTCTTACTTCCATCTTTTCCTACCACGTAGCTGAAACATGCAAATAGGTTTCTACAAAAATCTTGTCACCAAATATTCTGTGCTCTTTCCTGATTTTACCAGATTCACTAACTTAGCAATAATGCATGAGATGTCAGCAAAAATGATAAACCTGAGTGAGTCCTAGAGTGATGCTATATTCAATTTTTATTTAAATATGTACATTCCCATAGCTTGATTTCTTCCAGGCCCAGGGCTAGTGGGCCTGTGCTAATTTACATGGCTGATGGAACTCATAGGTTAATCAGGGGATAGGTGCTAGTCTGATGAGCCCCTAAGGAGACCAGTGTGTAGTCACTTCCTGATTATCTTCACATGTTATTTGAACTGTGCATAATACCTCTGACCTGGACACCTTTTCCTCATCACACATTCTTTCCCAAGCCCGTCTCTCTCCAATCCCTGATAAATACCTTTGTAGCTACCCACTCCCAAAGCCTCTTTCTGTTAAGGAGTGAACTCTGGGAAAAAGTTGCCTTGCTAC